>NW_017097135.1:377657-510847 GCF_001412225.1 Nicrophorus vespilloides
TTATTATTATTATTACCATCACTACTACGACTATCCCACATTCAATATTATTAATATTAATGCGATACGGATCTTCAAATGCTACAAAGAACCAGAAGGAAATGAATAATTCTCATTCACCTTTTCATCAAGAACGATGCCTTCTCTCTCTCTCTCGTACATACATATTCGATTCCACAAACTTAATTAGAGGAAAACGCGCCGCCCATTCTCTATTATAAAATCGAAACTTAATTTCACAAAGAGCATCCGTACATTTCGATTTCGTGCATCTATCATTCATTCGGTCGCCACGTAAGCAAATCGAGGACGACAATAAACCAAAGCCGAAATTAAATACGGAAGGAAGCAACGCGAGTAGAGACAAAACACGCAATATTCATAATAATAATAATAATAATATTCAACATATTGGAATTCAAATTGAACTCACTCAAATTTGACGCGCATTTAAAGTGCAATAATGTGGAGCTCTCGTTTGGTTTATTGATGCTTCGTAATATATTTATCCGAAATTCTTGGAACGCAGCCCTGGCTTTTTGCTTCTAATTTGTTCATTCAGCTTTTTCAATAAAATCAATATGTTTCCTAGTAATAGCATGCATAATGTATTTCCGTGATTTAAAGTAATTATTTTTAAATGCCAATGCGATAATGGACAGCTTTCCGAACATCCGAATGTATTTACTTTCCACTACAGCACAATCAATTTTCATATTTTTTTTAAACTTATTTAATTTTTTATACCCATCAAGTAATGACGTTATACATTTTTTGTATCAAATTTACAGAATAATTATTTAAAAAGCAGCATCTACAATATAACTGATATGAGATGTAATATTCGAAGCATGAAGTAAATTTTAAATTATTTTTTTGGTCAATCATCTCAATTATCTACTGATCTCACCTGTTACTCAAGTTATACTACACATACATTTGCAAAAAAAATGATTTTTTATTTGTAACAAAATAGAAAATGTATTTCTTTGATAAAACAATGTTTAAATAGGTCTGTGTTTTCTAATGGAAAAAACGTGTTTCGCACTTGAATTCATTTCGTAAATTATCGCTAATAACTAATCAAACTAAACTGTTTATATGTTACAAAACGAAGAGAAAACATTGACATCGGTTATAATTATGGTAATTGCATAAGCAAAAACGTGCGTTGACCTCGTCAACGTGAAATATGAAGTTAAATTAACGCGTATTGTATTATTTGTATCAAGCCATCATTGGAAATAAAGCGAAAATCCATAGGGATCCATCCGTATTTTTCGTGGATTTCCGCTATATTGTTTTACGTCCTTAAAGGAGAACGGCTCGAGAGGTGTCGGTTCTTTTTTTTTTCTTCTTCTCTCTATCCTTAAAGCGGATGTGACGGTCGGGGTGTTCCGCGTTCCGGAAGTGCTCTTTACTCCGGTCGGAATATCAGCCGCCCTCGCAGTTTTACTTTCAATACTCGCTTTCGCGAGGATTACGAGACTTAAATCGGCGGAACCGCTATTTGCATCCCCTTCTGGCGCCGCCAACCCCCTCCGCAGATTCTGTGCTGCCGCCACCGCCGCCGCATCCCAGACCACAGACTCACTTCCACTTTCCCTTCCTTTTACTCTCCTACTCCCTTTCTTCCAGCTCTTCGCGCAGCACAGAGCACGGGTTATTTCACGATCAAACCTCTCGCACAAATGGTGGGGAATAGCCCCCTTTAATAACCCCAATCGCGAAAAAAAAAAGAAGAAAGAGAACATACCTGAACTTTTAGTTTTCTTTTTAACTATTTTCTTTTTTGGTATATGTATGAGCCCTGTTTTATTTGGGTCTTTAATGTTTAATAATGCACGTGTATTTACTTTGTTGCTTATTGCCAACCGCTGAAATAAAAACCCAGGCGACAACTGTCAAAAACGAGGGAGGTTTATTAAAAATAGAAGAAAAAAAACGAAGACCAGCAAACGCATATACAGAGATGATACAATATGAACACATTTATAAACAAACGTAATGTCGGACTTTTATTATGTTATATGAAAAAGTTTTTATACGGCCCTCGCCTATTGGATGTGTTTTCCATTACCTACGCCCTCCGACGGTGATCAGAATTGCAGACTGTTGTGTATCCCGGTTTATGAGCCCCGTTCGGGTTGTATATTGCAACCGGAGGAACATTAAAAAATGTAAAAACTACCACCCCAACATTGTATTATATCCACTCGCATCTTTTTTTTGCCTCATCCTTGTTGCTGCTGCTCCCTCATCTTTTCCTTCTACATCCATCCCCGACGGAGTCAGAGCCCAAGACTGATCATGGCCCGTCTCGAGCTCCTCCGAAACTTTTATTGAGTACATAACTGCAGCAATAAAATATTTCCGAAGTATAATAAAGGTGGATTTCTAATTTTGCGACCGCCTCCGCTTTTGTAAGAAAGACAGGACGAAACAAAAATAGAGGAAACGCAAGGAAATACGCTTAAAAGTTTTACCGTCGCCAGTAAAAGTATAACTTTGGTGAAAAAGGTGGAAGGTTGAGGGTGGCGCGCGTCACATATTGAATTGAAAATGTTGCCATTAAATGGCTCTTTTTATGCGTAATAATTTCGTTATAAAATATTTTCTGATTCACCTGTTCATATCGAACTCACACTTTGTTCATTCTAAAAATTTTCTCTCCAATTTTATATATTGCAATTAAAAATTTAAGAAATTTGAACAATGTTTCCGAGAAGAATGAGTTTTATATTTAAAATGATCATTAATACATTTTTTTTATTACAGTACAAAAAAATTTGGGGTAATGAAATATAATTATGATTATATGTTTTTTTCTTCTTTTCTTAAAACCAATTGTTTTCTGCTGAAAGGCTTAATATTAGAAATATTTTTCATAAAATGCATTACTTATAGGTAATGGATATTTGTGTTGCTTATTATTAATATTAAAACTATGATGGAAATACTGTACAGTACAGTATTTTTATATATAAATTAAAATATTGTTTTTAATTAAAAAATATTCAAATGAATTATGGTAAAGACAATGGAATATTATTCCAGAATTGTTAAATAATAATGAATACGGAAAGTTATGCATTTGGCACGAATGAAAATGAAGAAATATCAAAGTCATCGTTCGCAATCAACCCTTCCATGCGCTATAGACGCTCGTTCTCAGGAGGTTTCGTTTTTTTCGTTTTTTAATTGTATTTCACACCCAGCATTTCTTTTTTTGTTCTTAAAAGAAAGTTTCGTTCATTATTCCTTTCCTTTTCGTACAATCTTTTTTCTCCTCTAAAGTCTGTATATTGTTAGGGCTTTCCCGATAAAAAGAAGTGAAATAATCCAATTTACACATTTGAATTTCTCGCGAGACTTTACATTTATATATATGTAATACTAAAAAAGAGTCGGAAAAAAGTTCGAAGTAAAAAAAAAGAAGAAATTCTTTTGTCGTCTTCCGCGAAAATTGTATTCCATCATCAGGCTCTCTCGTCTTCCTCTCGTTCTTTCCGTTTTTTCCCTACTTCTTCCTCACTTACTCGTTCCACTCTCGTTTGATTTCATTATCGAAACCTTCGCGCCACTCTCGCAATTAATTCAATTTCCTCAACGAATATTTTGACTCCTTTCCTGCGGGGCCATTGATAGTGGTGTGCCAACCCCTCATCCATCTCTGGAAGCTGCCGTTGAAGATGCGTATCGCGGATGCGAGGGTACGCCAATTTGCCGAGAGCTCGTCTTATCCCGACCTCCGATCTCATCGTCCTTCCTCCTTTTTTCTCCTCCAGTCCTTCCACTCTCTCGCCTCCTCCTCGTTACCAGCAGATACCTAATTTAGCGTTAAACACTTTCACGGTTCCGCCCATATTTATACACCTCGGACCCCAGATTTTATCGTGACCAGATGACAAAGAGCAGCGAGAAAGAGAGAGAGAAAGGAGTAAAACGACAGGAGACTAGTCCGTGTTCACGATTTAAGTAGCTACTTCTTACACACAAATTAACGCCGTTCTTTGCGATGACTATCTTAAACGTATGTCGAATTAAATGCGATTACTTTCCAATATGATTTACGATCGCCGCTTTTGTAAAATCAAGATCGAGTGGTTTCCGTTTTCTTTAACATTTATAGGTATTGCATTCTCTTGATGGAAACGCAGGGAATGTCCGAATCTGCATATTGAGTAAATCGATTTTGGTCTTGTTAGATTTTCTATGCGAGATGGCGTAGGAGAGTGGAGGGTGGAGATGGGAGGAAAGACGAAAAGAAGGAAACCAAAGGAACAGGAGAAGAATATAGATATATGCGGGAAGTTTCGATGTTTTCTTAATGCGCGTTGGAGGGGTTTTAGTTGAGAAATATTGGGTTTTCGTGCGGTGGGTGAGTCCTAATGAAAATATATTTCGCGCTTATATTGACACGAACGGGAAAGCTTTATATGCACTGGTTTTCCCGGCTTTTCACCCCCACAGCGGACCGCCCAATTCCTTCAGCAACGCCGCCGACACGGCGCGAAATATATTTAAATTAAATTCACATCGGATCTGCTCCCTTTATTTCTTTTCGCACTGCAATTTCCCGTAGAAAACAACAATAAATTACGATGTTATAAATTATATTAAGTATAATATATATACAGGGTGTTCTTAAACATCTGCGAAAGTTTTACGACCTAAATTGAATAGTTTGTGAATTATAGGAAATTCAAATAAGAAAATATGAGTAACTTTTATACAACTTATTTATACAAAATTAATGTTGTATTTGTATAAAGAGTGTATCTAAACATTTTCCAAAGTTTTCAGCTTATGACATTTGACCTAAATTTAATAGTTTTTATGTAGAAAGGCGGAGAGACTACAGACATTAACCTTTTGTATATTTATTTCTTTATGAACACATTTTATTATTTATTATATGAAAAGAAAATTGACATTACAAAAACCTAATTTCATATCATATCAAATATTAACATGAAAGATATATTTTCAAGTTTTAGTATTCTGTATACTCTGTAATTCAAATACTATGCAGTTTTTAACATATTTACACAAATATAGAAAACACTCTATATAAAGATTTCTGCTTTTTCAATTATTAAATTCGAGTGTATGAAATGGTAACTAATACCGTCTTATTCACGAATAAAGATAAACCGCCTTGGGATAATAACAAATAATAATATTCAACGACGGCGGAGTCGCAATACTTTTTCTTCGTCTCCAAATGAATTTAACTAAAATTGGAAAACGCGCGCGCTCTGTCCCAATTTATTGCCCCTTCAGACATTCTCATACTGACATACCGAAAAAAATGTAATTGCTTTCTTACTTATTTGCAACCCTTGTTTTCGCATAATATCGTATTTCATTATATATTAAAGAAACTTGACTATGAATAAAATTGCAAAAAAAATTACACATAATTAATAAAACAAATTTTTTTTTCTATATTGAATTCTATATGTAATTTAACATTAGCAATACAAGTTCATAGTAAGTTTTAGATTAACTTGAAATTGAACAAACTAGCATTAGAATTTTATTTTGTATGTATGACTTTCTAATGTGAATTTTGATTAAAATGAAATTGCATCAATTAATAAAGGAGAAATCCAATCCACTCGGCAGGATCTGAGGGGGCGTTGACGGGGGGCCGCGACTTGTATACGTCTGTGTATAAATTTCAGTTCCATTAGTTCAGTGGCGGCGAGCAAAATTGGGGGAGTCGGGGGCTCATATTTCAAGGGAAGAGTCTTAATCCCGCAATCAGAGACCCTCAGAAATGCCTCAATCACTGCCCGCCTCCACCGCAGACCCCCGAGCAACGATCCTCCGGCTGGGAGGAGGAAGAAGAATCCCCCGAGCGCCTTCTTCTTCCTTCCTCTATTTTGTATCCGCTCCTTTGCCGTCTGCATATTATCCAATCCGAGCGCCGCCGCCGTCGTCCCCCAACGTGCCTGTCCTCGATCTATCAAACACAGGCGCGAACACTTGTTGGCAAGTTGTAAGCTCACCGTCCCCACCCCCGCGCTCCACTCACCACCCTGCAGAAGCGACCAGCTTCTGCTGCTACAACCTTTAGGGATTTTTATGGCTCACAGTTGTTGATCCCTTATCGTTACACCCGAGCCACAAATACGGGATTCCACATACAAATAAAGAACGACTTTTCTTTCCTTACGCTCTTCCCGTTTTATTTTTACTCTTTACAACTTTTATTCACAATGCAAATGTCTCACGATATTCTTTTTTTTTGCAATAATTCGATTTATTTAATCCTACATATAAATAAATAAGGCATACAATACGAATTTTCAATTATCCAAAAAAATATTACAAATTTATATAAAATTGAATAAATTTACTACCGAGAAATAAACTTTAACAGGTAACAGATATCCCAAATTGTCTGTCATTTTGGATTCAAGAGTTCACAAATTACTTTAACAATTTACTTCTACAAAAACATAAAATTCTTTAATTTATGTTTATTTAAAGTAATTTGGTACATAAGCTACTATTTTAAATGTATTTATTTTGTAAAATTTATGAATATGATATCATATAACTTAATGCATATAAATCATTATATGGAAAACAAAATATAAATTGTGTTTAATAAAATAAACGCACAGTTTTATAAATTTAATAAACGTTGCATATACATTCGACAATTTACGTGCATTTTAAAATATTTCCAATATTTTTTTTCGCCTTCGCAATAAAGATAGATAATTCCATTAGTGTCTGAGCGTTGGATGTTTTATTATTTTATATATTTTTTTAACGCTACATGGACCCATGTGTGGAGCATGCATTACTTTTTGTTCAGATGTTTGTTCTGTTAATTTTCGCAAAATCGCTCGTTGATTTCTGATGATGTGTCGCGTCCAATTTGCATCGCAGCCCGTGAAAATATAAATTTTTATTTAATATTTTTTCACTCGCCCTATATACGTATGTGTGTATACGAGTGTCTCTATATGTGCGAGAGGGTATTGCAGCGGAGTTCGATGGGTGGCGATGCGGGGGCGGCGATCGGGCAAAGGGGTGTGGATCCGGGAAGAAAATTTGCATGCAAAACGGAACGAATGACGAGTCCGAACTATATAATATCGATTGGGAAACGAGTTATATTATTTTTTTCCTCTACCGCCGCCGCTCCCTCTTCGCGCCACCCACCTCCCCCTCTACGTTATATATTTTTTTGTTGTACCTACCCTCTATTTTTGCTCTCTCCTTGTTGTGTGCGAGTTTTTAATAAAAATCGAGTGAATGAAAAAAATGAAAAAAAAAAACAGAATACGAAAAAATAATACGAAACAAAAAAAAACGAGAGAGAACAAAACGAAACGAAACAAAAATATAAAAAAAAATGAACGAAACGCACGGCCCCCGGTCCCGTACGTACGTATTCGCAACCCCCGTTCCATTCGGAGATTAATTATTTTTGACGTTCTTTTTAATTGAATTGGAATTTCTGCTCTCTACAAAATCGAATTATGTTTTATGCAGTGGAGAAAATACAAATGTGCCAACATCCCCAAACCCCATTCACACCACGTTATACGAAACGACATATTTTCTTAATTCAATAATTCAAAACTTTAATATTTGTAATTTTAACATATTTAAATTCTATATTCTAGAATAACTTATATAACAATTTAAATAGAGACAAAGATGAAATTATTATTTTATTGATTACATTTATTTTCTTTCATTATTTTCATTGATTAACTAAAATTAAATATTTAAAAACAAAAGTATGTATTAGCAAAATATCGAATAAAGTGTGTTTTTTTACAATATAAGTCTTTGTAGAATTATTGTTAATATTATGAATTTTATTTCTTGAACTGAAATGTCAAGTTTTGTATGGAAGTATTACGTTTTTGATATTCATCAAATAATAATGTTTTGATCTCGTATATAACACTGTAGGAATTTTCGTGTTACAGGAGGGTGGTAACCAGCATATATATTTATCACCTTGACAACCTTCCTATATATAAATTCTATATACGAATATGGAAGTAATGTATTCAGTTTGATTTGGGAGTGTATTTTTTGTGGGCAGAGGGCGGTGGAAATATTTTAAGCCCTTCAGTATTTCAGTCGTGACGTGCAAGTGTTATCGCAAATCCTGATCGAAGAGTTCCATTATTCCGTCTCTCATTAATCAAACCGCGGGGGCGGCGATCGGTCGGCGGGGGTGGTGGATGAGGTGAGCCGCGGCGGCGGTGGCGGCGTGTTGTGCGTAAATTTAAAAATCTCGTTAACGAAATAACTCTTGCGTTGTATTTATTATTGCGGATTCGAATCCATGCAAGGGCTGGGAATTAGATAGGGTGCGTATATGTGTATGCAGGGCCCACGTACGTATAAATTATTTGCCACGCATTACCCATTCTGTTTTCGGCAACCCCAATTTCGTGTAAAAGAATACACACACATCACCTCAAAAAATATAAAAGAATCCATCAATGCGTTAATTAAATATGCAACCGTACAACAACATCAAAATGTATATATGAATTCCGGTTATGAAACTGAAGCTAAAACTTGGTGTCTTTAATGCGTGAAAAAGTTTTCTTGCATTTTAAGATTGGGGGGGCTGGGAAAGTTTTAAAAATTATTCAGTATCATATTTAGTGGAGGACTCTGACTCTATGGCGCATTAAAATTTAAATTCGCGCGTCTGACGTCACAATTTGCATCTCATTAAGGGTGGTTTGGGAGGGTTGAAAAGGGCAGTCTCTGAAATGTAATGTGCATTATGAATGTTTATTTATAAATTATGCAAAATAAGTCTTTAAAGCTTAAGTTTGCTGCAATATATTTGATATAATATAGCAGGCTACGAGGAACCGACACAACGACGTCGGCCGGCGTCTCGACGCCTCGCGGAAAACAACACACGCCGTCGCCGCCTCCGCCTCCAACCACCCAATCCTCATCCCTTGTCTCGGCCACGAGGCAGACTCTGACACATAAAATTCCATATTTTAAAAGCCTAAGTACAATTTATGCATTCACACTCATTATCTTAATTTCTCTCTTCGCGGAAAAAGCGGCGCGCATAAAAAAACGCTCGCTGTGTGTATTATGTGTGCGCTCTAAAAAGGGTCGAAAGCGACGCATTTCTTTACGAGACTTTACTAATAACTAAGTGGATGCTGCATAAAGCCCGGGGAATCCCCGGTCTGCGACATCGTATTACAAATTCTTTAGTTCTTCAGACAACAAATTGAGATTAATTATTTCTTTTCTTGTTATACTTATACATTTCACTAATTATTTCAAATTGCAATTTACTACAGACATTACTTTAGCAGATACGTTATGCCTGTAGTATACGACCAATTGCATGCAATATTTAAGTTTTACGTCCAATTTCCTAAATAAAAATCGTACTGTAATTATAAAATCTACAAAGAATTAATATAATAAACTACTGACTGACTACAGTTAAGTCTGTGGTTTTTCTTTCATGTAAAAATATGCGTCTATAACAGACTTTACACAGGATTTCTCAAAATTTATTAAATCTACACATAAGCATGTAATAATGAATATTTTCTTTAGAAAATTTTCGCCTCTGTCTGTTTTATGAAGATTATAATTAATGTTTGTTTGAAAATTGGTAATTAACTTTTCGGCGAGTTTTCGGTTTACACGACGTTTATTTTCACCTCCACCTCCTTCCTGAACTCGATCCGAGGATGGATGAATGCTGTAATCGCGCAGAAGACGTTCGTTTAACGGTATACTAAAAAAAATAACTTGCGGACGGTCCGCACCATCTGTAAGTTTATATGAACATAAAAGAAATAATGAAGACCGTCGGACAACAATAATGAAAAAAAAAATGAAAAATGTGCACGAGCGAATGGAAATTACAAATGAAGTGAAATTACAACTTGCATTGTGAGGCATTTCGATGAGCGATGCATATATATACATTGAAAGATAATTTCGCAGTTAATAATTTTGTAGTATTGTATAATTGTATATTAGACCTCTCCTTGCCTCTGCGTATGGACGAGTGTGAGAAAGAGAGAGAGCGGAGATAACCTCCTGATTGCACGCCCATTAAAATATGCATGCTAAAGTCTAATTGATATAAAATTCAACTATAAAAGATTACAGAGAGAAATGCTCGCCAATTATTAATGCACCCACTTATTACACTGCCATCAATTCAATTCCTTTGCTCCTTCATCCAATGTATATATATATATAATTTTTTTCCTCCCTATCCTCTCCATTCTTTATTTACCATCGTCCGGCGTCTTGCTTTATTTTCGTCTGCCTCCAATTTTATTTTCGCTCATCCGATCCTGAGCGGATTCCAACTTTTGAATATTTGATTTCGAAATTTCGAACTGTAATATCTTCTACAAACACATGACGCACGCAAAACAAGAAGAGCGCATCACGTTGAAAGGAGGAACGAAAATTAAACCGATCGTAATCCTGTGCGCTTTGTCTCTACCCAAGTTTGCCCACACGATCAAAGGACAGTGTCATTCATATACATATATATTAAACAAAAGGACGAAGACAACTACAGGGTTTCACCCCTACAGTAATTTGAATTTTCCAATACAGAATTAATCCTCAATCATTAGTCTCAATCTTTCAAATATGTCTTATTTTTTGGTATGTTTATTACAATTTAATAGAAAAACAATAATATAATAATAGAATTAATCACTTCAAGTAATGGTATGCATTCATCTGGTTATAAATATTATATAACTCAATCTTTTATTAGATACAACTGTATTAAATAAAGAGCTAGTCGTACTCTTGAAATCATCCATGATATACACGCAACATAAATCTAAAGCAAAAACAATATGAAATAATGTATTTTCAACAAAGAAAAGTTCTCACTACAAATTTACTCTTAAAGAAGACAGTGAAAAGTGCATTTAAAAGATTTAAAATAAAAACATAATCAATATTATAATGTTATAAAATTTAAGGATAAATAGTTTAATTGTATTATTAGAAATAAAATGTCTTATTGAAAGAATATACTTGTCCTAAATACATGAAATTGATATACAAGTAATCAGTAATAAATAATCTTAATTCACCCTTAAGAGCTATATAATTTAATTATATTTTGTCATACAATTCATTACTAAATGTAAATGTATGGCAGATAGTCTTTGCCAACAAAAGAAAAAAATACTATAAATTTGATTAAAGAGAGAGTTAATACATTTGAACCTGTAATTAATTCGTAAATTAATTTAATAACTATCTCTCATATAATTGAGTGCTTTTTTCCTATCATATTCGAAAAGTAAAAACAGGAAAAAAAAAACAACAGATGATGATGGTAATGATAATTCGAATGATTCCGTGTCCGTTGGCCGTTTTGCTTCTCGCGTTCTATTTACGTTGTTCTCCTCTGTACTCTTCCACTCTTTCTCTCTCGCTCTCACTGTTATTTATTTTTCTTCCTTTCGTTGGGGTCTGCTCCGGCCGGTCGGGGCAAAAATATAATCAAGTTAAGTAAATATTGCTTTTCATAAATTAAACATGAATTTATCCAAGATCTGTTATTTGCATATTTGATTCATTTCTGAATTATCGTGGAAGCGCGTGATGTTCGAATGCGCATAAAATTACACGGGGGGAAACGTGGGATGGGTCGAATAGGCGAACAAGGGGGAAGCGATTTTCGGGGGCACGATGAGAAAGGGGGGAAAGGAAGGATGGTCGGCGAGTGGCGGGCGCCAGAAGAGTAGGAGGAGGACCATCGACGCCGATGGGGGGCAATCGCTTTCCCCCCACCTCCAACCACCATTCACGATTAATAGAATACATATTATTACTCCGACATTTCATTCCATTACCATTAATTCATAAAGTAACAATAACTATTCATATAATATATAATAAAGTACTTATCATTTCGTTAAATTAATTTAAAAAAAAATGTAACAAACATATTCGTGGATGCGCCGGGTATTTAAAATACAGGTAAACGTCGTTTTGCGCCGGTTCGATGCTTATGAATTGCTGATTTTACACTTATATAGAACTAAACCCAATAGTTACCTCATTGTAAATATGGCTTCATTTTACGCCGATTCGAATTGCGACGGCTTTTGTAGAAACGGAACCCCGGCGTAAAACGACGTTTACCTGTATTTATTTACCTTAATATAAGGAAAATAAAATCTCTTGAAGAAATTTGTATATAATATTTGCTAAAATAGAGCAATTTAAGTAAAATGCTTTATAATTTATAGTTTCACTTCATCTTGCGCATTTTGTCTTTTTCGTTTTACTTATGTTGACGTCCGCATGTATATACATATTTTTTGTTTTTGTTGGCTCCTTCAGTGCTCGTTGGTTTCTTTTTTGGTTCTTTGCACGGCCTGTAATTCCGCCGTGAAACAAGTGAAGTTAATTAGCTGAAAATAAGTTGAAACTTTGGTAACGATATAGCATAGCACGTTGATTGCAGGCGCTGTCAGATGAGGTATCGGCGGAGGAGGTGGTTTTTCCTCAGCCGCCTCCCCGCCACTCCGAAGGCGAGAAGAGGAGAAGAAGGGTGTGTGTGTGTGTGTTTGATATATCGTGATGGCAGCAAGACATATTAATAGTTATTAGTCAAGTCTGCGAGCATGCTATACAACATTACTATTGATTACGAGTTGTACTCGGCAATCACGCGACTCAGTGTGTGCGCCAGAGAAAGACGGATGAAATGCATCCAGATAGAGGAAGAGAGAGAGAAGATGCATGGAAGAGGCACCCTCCTGCTTCCTCAGACCCCGCATTGCTTGCGCCAAATCTAAACTAACGCGAACTAATTACAACTTATATAAAAGTCCCACTTGGCGTTTATATGCGTGCAGACCCGTTTACAGCTGCAATCTTCCGACGTTCCAATGTTCTTCTTTCGCAACTTGGAAAACTGAGAACCGAAAACCACCCCGCGACCTCCCAGAACTACCCATTTAAACTGAGAAAACTTATAAATACCTTTGACGTTTACGTTAACCTTTAATGCAATAAATTAACAAAACTATTAAATAATATAAAATGTATGTTTATTAATTTCTTAGACAAACCAAAGTTCCTACAGTTAGATTACAAATTAATTAAATAAATATATAACTTTTAGAAAATGACCATTTATAACCATCGCTTATAAATTAAGTTAGAAGTTCTCGGTCGACTATAAAATATTTTAAGAAATCTGTGGAACTTTAGAGAATGCATCTGTAAGCGTAAAGTTTTAAACGTATTTAGGAATTTTACGGAGAAAATGGTTTCGGTTTTCGAACATAATTCTAAAGGTTATCAAACCTTTAGAATAATGATAACTGTATTCCAATTTTTATAATATAAACTAACTGTAATATTTATGTATCTTTTAACAGCATCTTTTCTAATTATAAATTATAAGACGAGTGTGATCTGTGTCTTAATTGTAATTTAATCATAAAAGTTACAAATTTACTTTCGGGTTATAATTTTGAGATGTATTGAAATATATTGGATAGTTAAAACAATTTGTGATCCGCAGCAAAGGGTACGAAGCGGTGAGCTTTATATAATAACATCTATAACTCTCTGCATCGCATCCGCCCCCCTAACCAAACGACGATGTAAAAGTGGGAGCGGGTGTATTCTAATAAATTAAATTGATTACGCTTTCGTTCTTTCATCCGCGCCTTACAAAGAAGAAGTTAGCTGAAATTATTTTTAATTAACTTAATTAGAGTTGATTTATAGTCGGCGATAATATAGAAAGCGCAAAAAAAATGAAATTAAAGATGAACGGCAACCCCCTACCAACCCGCGCGCGAATCGTGCGGGGGCGACGGCAAAACGCTCGCTCTTTCTCACACATAGATATATACACCTCTGCCCCATCGCCGCCTCCGATGCTGTTCATCATTTAAATTGGATTATGGCGTTAATTATAAAAATTGAACACCGTCCGCCGCCCCCGCTCGTGTCACTCTCACTCTATCTCTCTCATACACGTATCTATTATTCGAACCTTCCGCATCCCCTGCCATTTTTTTGTTTCCTCGACGATCGGCGCCTCCCGTATACGTATTTTGTTTCTGATTCGGTAGCAGATTTGACGAACCCCCCTTTACCGCCTCCTCTGCATAGCCGACCGATTCGGTTATCAATATATCGGATCGCCTCGATTCTCACTTGCGCCACGTTCCGAATAAAAAGTGTAATTAATTTTTGAGATGGATATGCAAAATATTGGCGTTGCCTTCAACCCTTCGTCCTCCGCCCCCTTCAACCCTTCGCCGATCCGGAACTGCCCCATCCATTCCTTTTTTTTTAGGGAAACGGCGCGATTGGAAAATAAATCTCTGCGCGTCGAAAATAATAATAATCGAAATACACATACACACATAAATGGGCGGAAAAAATGTATATGTATAATAGAAAGCAAAACGAAACGAAAAATACAAATAAATAAAAATGGAATACCGGGAGGATAAATAATAATAATACAAAAAAATATATATATGTAACAGTGCGCGCTGCGACTATCCGCGATATTGCTATCTGCTTTTTTGCTATTGCCACCCCCTCTCACGTGCGTGTGTATGTGAGTATGTATTTTAGTCTCTCTCTCTTTGCACGTGTATGAGTGTATGCGAAAGGGGTTTCAGACTCGTTTGGGGGTTGCGGCAATCGAGGGCTGCGCGACACATTAGCCGCCCCCCTTTCGGATCGTATCCGAGTACCAACGTCCCCCGCGCGGAATCAAACCTGTCATCTCCGCAGCCCGATTCACACCGACAAACTCTAAAGCCGGTTGCTGTCAATCATCTTCAAAATTAAGTTTGACACAAAAATACTAAGTATCGAGACTTGAAACCTGAATCAATTTGAATATTATTTAACAACCGTTAATTTTTTACTTGAATTAAATTTGAGAAAAATCCTAACTTTAAGAAACCTTGATTTATTTGAAATCTTGTTATCACATAAATAAGTTACAAATTCGACATATTCAAGAGTTTTTGTCGCATTTATGTATACAAATATTTTAAAATATACTTAACTTGATTAATTATTGCTTAAATATATTTTGCTGATACAGGCAGGATTGATTTATTAAAAGAAATATTAATTAGACAAATGCAGAGGTTTCTTTTTTTTTGTTATTATCAACGTCGGGTGGTTGGAGGAATAATGATGATGAATGATAAAGGAGGAAGAGGAGAGAGAAAAAAACAAAGTCGGTATATTTCTTTCTCGCAGTCCCTATGTGGATATTTTTTTTTGTATAGTTTAAATTGTCTTTTTGCATCTCGTCGCATTGAAAGTGCGAGTTGAATATAATTGGCTGGCACTGTTGGGGTTCATGGGGGAGAGAGAAAGAGAGACATGTGTGTGTATATGTGTGCATTGTAAAGATGAGGTGGGGGGACGGTTGAAGGGTTATTATGTAAAGAGGGAGAGCGAGATGGGGACCCACGCCGCCTCCGCCGCTGCCATCCCCCGACCCCCATGCTTAATCAATACCGGGGCACTTGTACAGCCTCGCTTGCACCCTGATTGCTAATTTAATAATATGCACACCGCCAACTCTTGTTTAATATGCGGAATCAAATTTGTATAAGTTGTATTATCGCTCCGAGAGTGAGTGAGAGAGAGATAGACAGAGGGAGAGAAAGCTGCGGCGGTGGCGGTTGCGTAAGTGCGCCGGAGGGTGGCGACGGGTGGCAATCGGAGGAGGCAGCGAGACGTCGCTGCACTTCCCTGAAAAACCGTTTACACCGCATTCGAACTAATTGCTAATTACTCACTCAAATATTTAATTTCGAATTTAATAATTAACCTTTTCCGACGTAATCCAAAAACCGGACCCCGCACGAAACCGCCGCCCCCTTTCCACAGTTCAAACTCAATTTACGGCGCGAATAGTTTCGAAAGCGAATGGTCGAAAAATAAACACAAATCTCTTCAATAAAACTTCAACATTGCAAACTAAGATTACCACGTAATTTATATACCAATTTTAAATGAATTTCATCAGAAAAATAGTATTTTCTTATCTGTAATTCGAATTCTTGTAATATACTTTCATTCAGAAATAGATTAATAACACTATCTCACACAACATTATTTATATGTTTACATAATCATGATTAACTAATATTAATAACTCATTAGCAACAGAAGTTCAATTAAGTATGATCCTATAAATCACCTTAAAATAATTAAAAATATATACCTTTCATAATAAGACTTGATTCTGATTAGAAATTTAAAAAAATCATTCACCGTATTAATAATTCTGATCTTAATTAAAACCCGAATGAAACTATGTATTTCTTTTCTTCGACCGAAGTCGATTTGATTGATGTTTCGCTGCAAGAACAACGGATACAAAATAACAACGAAAACAAAAAGCAAAACGGATTACATATATTGTGTGTATGCTAACGAGAATGGAAATTAATTATATTATAATCAGAAAACCGCAGCAACAATAACCTTTATTGTAACTAAAATAGGCTATCGACCTAAACCGTTTCCGGCAGGAAATAATCAAGTATTCTTGCTTTTATGCCGTTTTCAACGAAGCCGAATAAAGAAATAACACAAAACGAAAAGAGAAAGAAAACAAATCACCTTGTATTTATTATATTCCTATAATAAATTGGAATGTTGCTATTAATAATTACAGTTAATTAAATTTTTAACAATTATTTATTTCATATTTTTCTTCAGTTATATACCAAGAAAACACATGATATAATTAATTTTAATCAAAAGTCAAGAAAATATTAAAGAAAGAGAAAAGTTCATTTCGAACTATAAATCTTTTTTGCAAATAAATCTTTATTATTACTATTTTTTACCTTCAGTTTTATTTCATATTTTTTCGCGGTTTAATTGAGATGAATGTACTTTGGGCGTGTTTAAAATTAGCGCGAAAAAAAAGTATTTTTTTGAAGGGAGCGCGAAGTGCCGGGGTTCAGAAGGTTAATATTTGCGTGGGAGAATATAAATTGCATTAGCGAAAAAAAAAGCGAAAACCGCCGAAGAGAAGTTGCGGATTTTTAACGGGATGTTTTCGCACTTGGAAATTCAATTTTTCATATCATAATTCCATCAGGGGGGTGCAGGTGGGAAGCGAAGTATAAAATACTTATGTAAAACAAAAATGTAGGTAATATGTAAGGGAGGTACAAAGTTATATGTCAGACGGAATGAGTGTGATGCAAACAGGGGGAGCTAATGTGTTTTTTTTAGTAAAATTCTTAATTGCTCCCTTATTATGTTAACATTTGTTTTTTAGTCTGTATTTTTTGTTGCTGTTGTGGGTGTTGTTACGTTGTGTGTTTTCAGTATCAACACGTGTGCTCGATGCCGTATTTAAATTTAAACAGTGGACAGAATGTGACACGGTATTATGAATATTAAAAAACTTTAAGCGTTGAAAATTTCAATGCAATTTGCATATTTGATGAATGCTTTGTATTTTAATTACGGTATAATATTTAATTCAAATTTTCCGTACAATTAAATACACGTAACAACATACACACTCGTAGTCACCGGCCGAGTGGTTGGAGGGGGTAGTGTATGGATGTTGGGGGGAGGGGTGCTTGTACCGCAACACAATAAAGAGTTATGACAGCATTTTCATTACTGTGAAAACAGATTTTATGTTCCGAGCATATTTTCAAATGCGTGCGCTTTCAGTGAATGGGACCCCCATCGCAAATATACAAATTCACATTAGTTAGTTAAATGCATGGCAGTGCGGATGATGCTGGTTGGGATGCTCGAAGCTACAGTATATATGCATGGATGCAGGAAACGCGTTTATATGTATACATGTATAATATACTTTCGATTTTATTGTTTTTAATCGGTCCCCACGCTAATTCCCCGTCCACAAATCATCGCAACAACGCAAGAAATAATTGCCAATTATTCGCTCATAAATTTCCCCAATTACACCCAAAATATGTTGATACTCTCGCATTTTGTGGAGACATCAAAGAAACAAATTACCTAAATTCACCTATCTCGAGCTCCAACAATTCCGATCGAAAATTCTAATCATGGAAGGGTAGTTCTCGTTAGTTTTGTGTCGATTATATAAGCACATAACATATATGTGTTCAGTCGGAGAAGGCATTTAGAAATCTCGATGCTGCTGCATCAAGCGTACAGTTATTGTTCCATAAATTCTATGAAAAAGTAATCGAAAAGTCCAATTATTATATACGCGCAGTTCCGTCCTTGTTGCCAGGCCGAGGCTCTACATAATTTCTCTTCCTACTTTAATACTTATTGGTTTTCGTAAAAATTGAAAGGCATTGTTTCTCCTTCTGCAGTCTCCCATTGGAAACTTACTAAATATAAAATTGCGTAAAATTAAAACTCAATTTCCCTAATGAAACTTTCCACAATTTGCCCCGACCGCAAATTAGATAATTCCTTTATTCCCCACATCGTTTTTCATTCCTCAATTCGAGAGATCGAAACGCGCGGTGAGGGGGAAACGTTAAATAATAGAAAAGGTACAAAGAACGAAACTGCGGAAAAGTAATACGTTCACATACATATGACGCACAGTGTTATCATTATGATTATTATTGTGGGAGGAGGAAGAAGAGGGATTCTTATTATTGCGAGTGGCCTCTTTAAATATGCACAAATTACACGGAGGAAGCCGTTTAAATTAATACTTCTTTATGTTTGATAAAGTTTTAAGAATCTATTAAGATGTAATATGTGTTAAAAACTTTTCTGGTCTCCTCCCACTCGCTTATTGTGTGTGTTAGAACGTCGCAGGCAATAATTACGTAATTACGACCTCTTTATCTGTCTGATTTTCTCTCTCTCTATCTTCCTTTCGCTGTTCTTCTTCATTCCCCTCGCCTTCCCCCTGTTTTATTTATATATTGCCGTGATTAGTACTTCTTCTTCCTCGATTTTCCAGAAGGAAAGTCCTCCATTATTCAGACTTCACTCGTCATTATTTCAAGTTAGAGGAGAAAACTTTAATTATACAGAAATATACACAAAATTATCTTTATAATTTCACATTCTATTTAATTTGTATACGCTGCGCAATCTCACTAAATAATTTCTTATTAAATTTTAAATGTATCTTTAAAGCGTAGATTGTAAAAGAATAAATACACACAAAACACATGCAAATATATTCAGTTCATCTGTCATCCATTTAGAATGTCTATATTTTTTAAGTAAAGTTCTTATAATTTTTATTATACATAAGAAGTAGTCAACTACAAGTATATTTGTTAATGGTTTGTTTATTTTTGTATAGAAACTGGTGGGTATTTAATTAGAGAAGCAGAGAGAGAGAGAGAGAGAAAGTGTTTGAATAATATGAATTGTTTATCAAACAAACATCGAAACTTCGGGTTTCTGGGCCTTATTGATCGGATAAGTTTCGGGGGGTGGGTGAGTGTCCCGGATAAAAGGGGGGCGGCAGATGCAGAGAGGGGTTTGGTTGGAGGAAGAGCACAAATCGAGGAAACCTGCAAACTTATGAACTAATTAAACTATATCCTACACTTGCCATCCTCTAACAATAGAGATATGTAAATGTAGTTGGCCCAAGTTATCAGAAAGCCTCTCTGCATAAATGTTAATTCCGGATAATGTAATAATCTCTGCCGCCGTACCCAAGCCGCCGCCGCTGCCGCCCCCATGTACGTATGATGGATTGTTTTCCTACAGGATGACTGAAAAAAAATATGAAACCACCCCCTGAGCAGCAGGAAACCGAAGGGCGAAGAAAAAATACGTACAGAAGAATGTGTTGTGAGAATGCGTTGACAAGAGTGGCGACACACGCGACACACCGACGTGTCGTGTGCTGGTTTTTGTCGGCGGCGGCGGCGCGTGGCTATTTTGCGGCCGCAGATTTATGGTGTAAAATTATTTAGGTATTACGGCCGATTAAAAACAATAAAATCGAAAGTAATATAAACGCATTTCCTATACAAGCGTATACCAACTCACACACATACATCGCACCGAACACACACGCTACAAACTAATGCGAATACGCGTTGGCTCACATAAAATCTGATTTGGCCCAGTGATGAAAATTCTGTCATTAAAACATTAATAAATACACGGCACACATGTACCAACACCCGACCACCAACAACAACAACATTCGGAAATTGCAAATACATAAAGTGTTACTCATTTTTTTTGTTTTGTCTCGTATTGTTTCCATTCAATTGTTTTACTATTTTATTTTATTTATTTTATTTTCTTCATTATTTTGCTGACACATTAATAAAACCAATAATTAGTAACATACTTCACATATTTTTAACTTTACCAAACTAAAGAAATGATTCCTAATTTATTTATATCCCCTAAAATAATTCTCAGCAATTTATTAAAAAAAATAAGGGCAAAACAGAATTAAATGCGATTCAAAATTGAAGATTTACTATGTTCGTCATATTAAATAAAGACTGAAGATAACTCAATTTGATATTTGATTAGCTATGAAATAGATCTTTTTTTAATAGTTTAGATGGCGTAACAGTATATCAACTTTGATCAACGTCAAAATTATCCGATCATTACTCACTAAACACATGTATGTAACCGAGTATTAGGATATTCAATTATTAATAATCAACTCGCACATAAACTGAGATTGCATACAATGAATATACACAAACAAATATAACGTAATTTTGTTATTATAGTCTTGGTCCAATGAAGATTCATTTTGAATTTGTTAGAGGAGTTGCGAATTGCGTATTCGAAAATATGCGAGTAAATAATAGCCAAGACATGAAATTAAAAGCGTTATTAATATGCGAAAAATTAATGTAGAGTATAACGTTGTGAGAGCTGAAAGAAAAACGCATTTAAATTCATATCGAGTTTTATTTCTGGCGACTTGAAAAAAAGCTTTTGGAATTAATTCAGCTGAAATATCCATAATTTATTATATATTTTTATGTTGAAAGGAAAGCTCCGGACGGTCGAAAACGGCGCCGTCTAAAAATAAATAAAGCCGCGAACGAATATAAACAAATTATTGACTTTGTGTCAGAGAGCTCGGGTTTCGTATGCTAACTAATCCATTATACCAATTACATATCATGTTTAATTGCATAAAATTATTCTTTAAAATATATGCTACTTCAGTTTTAGGTTAAAAAGATATGAAATGGAGGAGAAATAAATACTATGAACGGATAAGTCCATAAGAAATAATGCTATTATATAAAGTTAAATTCAAAACTATTTGGAGTTGTTGCTTTCGAACAGAAAGTGCATCAAACTTTAATACAATGCAAGAGCCTAAGTTGAAACATTAAGTTAAGATTACAACTCATGCAAGAAAGTGAAACTGAATTAATGTGATAGTTGACTTTTATAATGATAGTCTTTTAACTCTAAAATTCAAAAAAATAAACTAAGGGTTTAAAATAAAATTCCAACTAGTGTAAATAAATTATTGATAATAAATTACATGAAGTTTTTGTTTCGAGGTAAACTTAGTAAATAAAAAAAACCTTACCACAAGTGTTGATTATTTGTATATTATTTTTTTTAATAAGTTTGATGTCGCTGATGTTGCAAAATATGCGTAGACTCACCTGAAACAAATAAGAAAATATAATTAGCGCACGTCGAATGTATAAAGCGAAAAGGCCGGAGGTTTTCATTGCGGCTTCTCGCTGCGTTATGCAAATCGGGATTCTTTTCGGGCCGACGGGGAGTTACGTATTAAAATTTTAGTATCACAAATTCGTGGCAATTTGTACGAGGGAATGATTAAGTTGAAATCTTGATGCAATTCAATTTTTATGTTCCCAAATAACAAGAGTATTATGTTATTATAAGCGTAATGAGGGGTTCCGATTTGTTCCGAAACAAATTTTCGTATGCTTCTTCTGTTCTGCGCCTTCTCTTTGTTTTCTTTTCCTTTTTGTTGTTCCTCCTCTTCTTTTACCCATTCTCTGTTCTCCGCATGCAAAACAGGCCCCCCTTGATGTGTCTATCTGGGAATTTGAATACGAAACCGGCAATTGACGAAAATACGTATATATCCGGTCGGCATTTCTATTTCTCTCGTTTTCGTTCTGCTTTCTTTTTTTTTCTTCTTCTTCTTCTCTTTCTGTATGTGGAGGAATGGCAATGGTAAATTATCATAATGTAAATAACGATCCCCTGGATGTATTATTATTTCCATTTTCTCCCCCCTTTTCAGTTGCACGATGTTTTTGGGAATGCCAAGAAAAGGGATGTTGGGTACAAAAAAATGGGGGGAGGGAGGAATTATAGTCGAGAGTAAATTATAATTATGCCTTTTAATTGCAGGCCTTATGTATAAGATGGCTCGCTTTGTAACTTGGGGCTGTATAATAAATTTAACGAAATGCAAGAAGAAGAAAAAATGAACGCATCGAGGGGTGGAACAGCTAAAAAAAAAAGAACGAACACGGCAATTACACGAAAATTTCAGACGCCATTAGGATACACACAAAAAAAAAGTTGAAGAGCATATATTTCGGAACAAAAGAAAACATGAATTAGCAAAACTTATGCAAGGACGATCGCATAATTTGGTTGAAAATTACTGCGAAATGTGTAGCATAAAAAAACAATAAATAAATGATATATTTATGAAATGGTTTATGAAAACGTAATGGAAATTTGAATGCGTTCATTTTTCGGACACCTCTTGTGTCGACCAAATTCATGCTCGGATCATTTGCATCTGTTCCGTTATTATTATATTTTAATGCAATTACATTTGACAAAATAATTATAGGCTCGTATTGATTTTGGACGATATTAAATAACGCGGCACATTATATTAAAACTATGAATATTTTAGCGCGACAAGTCAATTAACATTAAAATATGAGTTATAATTTATATTTAGGAATTTATTTTGCTTTTGTCACGTTCCGCGACAAATTAAAACTCGCCAGTACTCTAAAATAATCACCAGCTTTCATTGTTATTATTACTCATATTTCCATCCGTTATTATCATTCATCGCTCTATCCATTTTTTTTTGTTTATCAATACTAATTCATTACCTTACACCAATTTATTTTATAACCTTTTACAATTTATTATTTATAATCACTCAAAAAATATAAATCAATCCTCAAAATACAATTCATTACTTTCCAAGTACAAAATATACTTTATAACCATGACTATCATTACATATTAGTTTTTAGTTTTGTGTATTAAGTATAGTTAAGCCAATATTTGATAATTCTGCGGATTAAAGAAAATTTATAGAAATCGCACTAATCATAAGTATGTTGCTTTCAATTTATGATTACGCTAATTGGTTTTTGGAATGAATTCAGTTAAGATCGAAAGTTACACAATTTATAAAACAAAAAATAAATAATAATAAACGTTTTTGAACAAATGTCGTAATTCGAAAACATAATTCGCAGAGTGCTTCTGTTCGCAATTTTAATACAATATTGAATTAAAGTCTGTTAATTGAATTTCGGAAATTAATTAAAATTTCAATTAGGAATAATGAAAATGATTTATGGACGTTTCGCTCGCATTAAAATGCTCCGCGAAAATCATCGAGGAACGCGTTTTTCCCCCCATCGTCATAGCATTAAGGTTACTTTGCCATCGATCGAGTTTCAATTAAAATTCATTCGATTTCTCGTTCTTCGCAGTAAAATGAAGAAGAACAAGAAAAAAAGAAAGAGAAATATATGTATCGAAATGCACATTTTACTAACGATAATTTTCCTAACTTTGGTTCTTTTTTTTAGCAGCGGAACTTCTCAGCATCGTTATTTATTTCTTCAAACTTATTTCAATCTAAATCTGAAAAACTATGTTTTCCCTATAATTATAACTTTTTTGATAGATATATCCTTTTAAGAAGATGCTCGTTAGGATTATTAATACAAAAATGCCTATAGATGTCGTCAGAATAATTGACATTTGACAGCCTAAAAATAATAAACATTCAATTGAAGTAACCGTAATGCAACGCAACTAAAAGATCTTATGGATGATCAATTAAAAACAATGTATATAATAAATAAGTAGTCTTAATAAAATCATGTTTTCATAAATTGCGAGTTTTAAACCAAATAGAACTGAAGTTGCATAAGCCAATATATAATTGTATAAAGAGAAATAACGCAGCGACATTTTATAATGATAATTATGCGCACATCACGTAATCGTGTACTTTCCTTTATGCATGCATTCGTTTTCATCTTGTTCTCTCCTCTCGTGCCTCTTTCACCTGTGGGTGACATGTGTAGTAACTTCTCTTCTCATTTTTTTTTCAGCGCCACGATATGGATGCGTTTTGAAGAGCTATCGAGAATTGAGTTTCTTGTCCCATTGTTATCAGCATACGTGCACGAGAAAGACAGAGAGGGAGCCAGGCAGCAATGAGAGTTCAACCCTTTATTATTATTATTCCCCTCTATATATTTTTTGTCCTTCGTCCTTTCTTTATTTGCACTACATTCAGTCGCTCCCGCCCCGCATTTCGCTTCCTTTTCTCTTGAAAAACTCATCCCCTCCACCCCTACATCCTCGAAACTCTTTATGTGTATGTGGGAATACTAATCAAATCCGATTTGTTTGAACGGAGGAGGCAAAAATGCGCTACGGAAAAACCGGGAGAAACGAGAAAGAAAGAAAAAATAAATATATACGTAATGAAGTGCTTTCAACGCAGTTTTTCTCATATGTATAATATATAGTATAAACATATATACACAATATATACTCTTCGACGGAACCAAAATCCTGCACTTTTCGATTATCGATAGATCAATATTTAATTACATCGTTTGTTTGTTACATTAATACATAATATTGTTTAGTTGTTTAATTAAGAAAATCTAATTTTCATAAATATAGTAAAAAAAATATTTCATTTATCGAGAGATTATTAATAAAAAAATGAAACGAATTGCTAAAGAAGTAAAGTTTTAAAGCATACCAATACAGAATGCTTCAGTTATGCTCAGGCTATAACAATGCCAAAGTAACCCAACACATATAAGTTGGCAGCTGTCAAATGAATAGCTAATTGCTTAGTTCCGAGATGACTAAATGAGTGATCCTCTTAAAATGTAAATAAAGAAAGACACGTGAACGAGTTAAATAATAAACGTTGAAATATTATCTGCTAGAAACTGCGGCATGTAATATAATCAGCGATTATAAATTTATGTATGCGAGAGAGGGCATCGCGGAGAACTGAGGAGAAAAAGAAAATACACCAGCACTGAGACGAGTGAAATTGATGTGGAATTGATTAGAGGAAGTAGAAACGCAGCATTTGATGTCGGGTTAAGTTGGGAGAGCCAGAGCTAGTCTAATATAGGAGCGAGAAAGAGATAGAGATCATTATTTGCCGTACGTGTAACGGTAACGTAATGTATGTCGGAATGTACGTGCATCATCTCGATGTTAAAATGAGCTATGATGATTTATAAATATCGAAGTGTAGATCGTGCGCGCGTCTATGAGCAAATGTTTAATTTATAAACATATTTCTGAATTGTCGGATTGTAATCTCTATAGGCCGGTGACAGAAGTTCTGTGATATATTGAAATTTGCTGGAGGTGAAGCAAAGAATGAACGGAAGGAAAAGGAGTTGTAGTTGTGGAGCAGGAGGAGGCAGAGGAAGAAGCAGTGGCGGCGTTATGAATAATAAATGCTTCTGCAAGGGAAAGAGAATCGATGTGTGTGTATGTGTGTTTTTAAGGGCACAAAGGATGATGTGTGTTGGGCGGGGGGTGAAGGAGTGTTGGCGGGTACTACTGTACTGTAGAGCCATCAGCATTTATACATCCTGTGTATAGTCTGGATGCGCGGAGGAAACTCATTTTAATTACAAAGATTAAAAAATCGCTTAGGACGGCGATGAAAGACACAAAGCTCCCTCCTCGTCCCGACGCGGCCCATGATATATGACAACTATATGCAAATCCATGAATAATTCTTACCTATGTGTTGCTAGATAACTATTATAAATATGAGGAGTAGGAGGAGGCGGCGGCGACGAGCGCTGCCCTAGACTCGATGTAAATGAAGTCGAGAGGCAGGAACTAATATATTTCAGTGTTTTAACACTTTGAAGCGTTGGCCTGCCCGCAGCCGCTGTTTATATAGTGATATATCACGGGTAATTAGTGACTTACGGTGTCAGATTTTGTTACATATCGCCGATCTCGAACGGGCCTTCGGGTGGTTTGGGGGGCAAGGGAATATCGTCCTCCCCCCCTCCGCTCTGGTCTCCTCCTCTTCCCTTTCAAGCGATCTGACGTCTTAAGTGCCCTTTATTTATTACTCTTTGCATTCATTTCCCACACCATACGTTACGACTCCCATCGACCGTACATGCATATTAACACACCGCAGCTACAGCAACAAAAATAAACGCGGACCGGATAAAAGGAGCAGGACGAACGCGAAAAAAAAAAAGGAACAAGACTAAAGTGCATAACGTATCATTTCACACATTCGTTCATCATACGCTGATTATAATTCATTCCAATATTAATTACACATTACTCAAAAGGAAACGACACACGCTCCACTCCACGGAGCGCAAGAAATCCGAACCACCGCATAAAATGATGCATTTCGTTTTCTGGAATTATTACTTATTTCAACCACGTTTTCTTCGGATTCCCTCATTCAATTTGTTACAGAGTATCAGCATTAGCCCACACAAGATTTCCCAGCGCTTATAATCATTTAAAAACCAGCGATTATCAATGCGACAAGGTGCATTAAGAATATTAACTAACAAAAAGCAGTTTCTTCAAGTCGTGATCTGCAATAAAACATATTAATCGCTCACCAACTCAGCACTACATACCTTTCGATGCAATAACATATAATTTTTTAGACTTAATCTTACCTGGACAAAGTAAGTTTATCATTACAGATTAATCATTATATTGTCAAGCTGAAGTGTTAAACGATATTTTATCTTTAAATTGAAATGGATTTCGCAAGGAATAATGCATATTTCTAAACCGCAACAACTAAGAGGCGAGCCGTCGATGTATTTTCCATGTCGTGATCAATTTATATCAAAATATGGCAATCTAGACATAGTAAATCTCTTATATAATTGAAAGTTAATTATTATTGTTTGTCACAAATACTGGTTTCGCTTATAATAATTAATTATAAGTATTTTGATTCATCCTATTTGATCTTTATCTTATTTACGAAAGAAACTTTGTAGTTAGTAAATCTTAGTTCATTCATATTTCTTATCTACCAAAATTCCATGATAAGCTTTTACATTGCTGAAAAAATGTTCTGTGATTTGATTTTATATCATTGTTATTGAAGTTCAAATTTTGAATAACACTTTTTGTGTATAAAAAGGAACTTGTCTTTAAAAATCAGGCAATAAATAAATGGTTGAAACCATCAGATACACAAGATTGTATAACGGTAGAATGCAACTTATAATACAATGATCGAATAAAGAGATTTATTGCAGGTACTAGGAGAATCATCGAGCACACCGATGTGGAAGGTAGATCATCAGTCAACTTAATTTCGCGCAATGAAAAAAAAAAGAACTACCGTTCAAATCATCTACAACTAGTATATAATATAATGAAAATGTTTATATACTATGTATATATGAAATTAGAGTTTAAAAATATTTCATAGAACAAATGCTAAAGGTTACGAACCAAGTACATTTTCTTCTTTATACATCTAAATAAATAAGAGTGAATTTTATGTTTTCATAAGTAATATGTTCTGTGACTTATTTAAAAAAAATGATTGAAGATTTTTTTGTAAGATTTTTTTCTTGTTGCGTTTATTCAAAATTGAAAGTTATGGAGGTTTGCATTTCGATAGGGTTAGGGTCCAGGGCTCGGGCTATTTGTAATTAAGCAATATATTAGCGGATAGCGTTAATATATAGGAGGAGTATGTGTGTATGTTGTGTGCGAATGTATTAGCAAACAAGCAATGCAGGCTAATTTAGTCAGGCCAGGGCTTCAATGCCTGGATTGCAGGATTATAATCACGGGTCCGGCAGGAATGTCTGTTGGTTATGCGGTTGCGGCCGGCCAGAACATGCGGCCAGGATAACGGCAGGACACCGGCGGCGGCAGCAGCAACGCGATAAAGGTCAGGATTCCCTCCTCTAATGCGTCCCTCTGCGCGCGAGAGAGAATCAAAACCGCCTCCGACACAATCCTACCACCCCCGCTTAACCCCTCGAACCTCCAAAAACGTGCCCTCGAACACACACTTTACTCCGCTACAAGCCAATTGCATCCCCCCTTTTATTATCATTTCCTCCACCGAAAATTTCACACTTTTATTCGCACTTCATAAATCCATGCAATCTTTCACCTTAACACCTCGAAATGAAATTGCACATTCATTGATTCTAATTCACTTCAACAATGTCATACTAAAATAGTGATTTCTTTAATTGAAGATACCGAGCAATGATATCAATACATAATTCAAAATCGCTCGAGCCGTGCGATTATTGCAAGTTTATTTGCGACCGGTTCTATTTGCAATGTCGTAACATTTGTCTGGTGGAGGAGGAGGAGCGCCTTTCCATTGCATTTATTTTTATTGGAAAACGTTTTTGTTCTTGTTGCTTGAAACGTTCGGAGAAGCAATATTTTACTAAATGGGAATTTAATATATCGATAACAGATGCAGACTCCGGACTGACTGCGAATACAATTGAAAAGTTTCATAAATACATCTCTGACTATAAACTAAACACAGCCATTCAATATATTTATTTCAATATCGGGGAGGAATAGATAAATGGCAACATATATTACATTTACATTTCTATGTATATATATATATATGTATGGAATATTTTCAGTTTATGCAAAAAGTAATTTCCAATTTAAAATACTGCACTGTCCGTCTCTCTTTTCCTCTTGCAGGCTTTCACTCAATACCACTACCACCTCGTCTCTTCTCTCTTTCTGCTTTCTTCAATTCTGCAAGTTCTTCTCTCTCTCTCTCTCTTTCGCACATTCATTCACTCGGCCGATATAAATCTCGCACTCGTATATATTATTAAACGGTCTGCGTGGAGAAATGCTGCGAATGCCACCACCGACACTCATAAAATATTTATTTTTATTTATTTATTCTTTCCAGAGGCCTCCTCTTCATACAACCCTTTTATTCACGTCTCGACCAATGTATTCCGCGACTGCTTACAATTATCATCATTTGGTGCTGCAATAACTGATCAACTTTATTCAAATTTATGCGAAATGTACATACTGAAAATGCACGTTAACCATATGTATAAAAGTTTCAATACAAATACAAATGTACCACTATTTATTGGTAATACTAGAGAAAAATAAATATTCGATAAATAATCATGACTATTAAAATAATTAACAAATTGGATAAGTTATTTTATTCGAAATGTATATAAATACACTTAAGTAAATTTCATTTATATAAAAAAATATAAAATAAATCAAATATAATAGAATTAATCAGTTTGTGGCAGGATAAAGATAAAGTTTGAGAATATTCAGTAACTAGAATGAATATTGGAAATATAAAAGTCTTTCTTTACTAAAAATAGGTTGTTTTGATGCATTAAATATGAATTTAAAGCTAGTAACCATGAACAGTTTAAATGAAAGATGATTTTCGTTTGAAAACAATATTTCAAGTAAATGTTGCAGGGGTCGTCGCAGGTAGCAAAAATACTATGATTTACGGATGAATTAGTATTGTCTGCGATGATGATTATTGGTACGACGACGACGTCGTTGTTTGCATTTGGGGGGATGGTAACGAATGGCGTAGGAAGGCGATGCATCTCGGGTTGTCAGTGTTGTAATTGTAGTTATTGGCCGCAACTATGCCCATTTGCCATGAAATATGCGTCCGTGCGGCGGCCCTTGTCATAACAATAATTTAGCTAAATCAATTTGGGGGGCGGCAGAGCACCGGTCGCCCTTCATCCCCCTCACGACCGCCACCGCCACCCTTTTTTCGCCCCGCTAAGTTTGCGCCATTAAACGTAATGATGGAAATTAAAGGATGGGTCAATATAGCTGGTTCAGTTTGCAACTAAATCAGCCAATTGTAATTAGCACAATGGACGTTATTGATGTGTCACAGGAATTTGATATAAACTGAATAATACTCTGACTGAAAGACAATACTACTATACATTATGTAGAGAATTTAATTACATGTTCTTGACAAATACATCCATCATTTCCATATTATATTAAATACATATCGTAATATAATTAATTAGCGATGCATTATCGAGTGGATCTATGCATCTATCCGTATATATCTATATAGAATATAGATATGTGCATGCAGAGTTTGTACGCCTCTCCACCACTCATATATACATATACATGTGCAGTATTTGTAATGCACAAATTCAATCCCAAAACTAACCAACCCTTCGTTCGTTCCACGACCGCCACTTGAATATTGCATACACATGCATACGCAAAACCTCCCCATACCTTATACCACTTAACATCAATTCACCCTGTAATTTAATACCAACAACAACAACAAAAAACACAATAATCCAACGCTTTCCCATTCAAGATTTCCACTTGAAAATACCTCTTACAACCAGAAAACGCTAATTTTATATAATAAACATCCAGTGACAGCATCGTTATTTTATAAATGGCATTAACTCAGACCTAATTAAGGCGCAAATTGAATGCGAAGGTTGCATCGTTCGGTCATACAAAATCGGTTTAGTCATACAAAAACATCAAGCATGAAACTGGATTCAACTAATTGGCCTCAAACGAAAACCGCGCTAGATTTTTTTTGTTTAATGTCATTACAGCGGAAGCATTTGATGCCAGCCGCTAAGAAAGAAATCTCTCTTTGGTTTATATTGAAATCGGGAGCGCCTCTTTGAAGATCTTAGGTTCATCTAAACATTCGGCGAAATAGAACAGTACGCGTGTGTGAATAAGAGTGAAGAAGAGAGGAATTTTGGATGAAGGATAGAGAGAAAAGATAATAAAAGGAGGATGGTGCAGACCGATGAAAAAGAGGCGAAATTACATTTGGACAAAATTTTTAAACACATTTTCCCCGCCGCGGAAGGATCGCAAAGTAAATAATCTTTGAATATTGGTTAATTTTAAACCGCGACAGAGGCCGCATTTGTATCCAGTGTTTATTTAAGCTGCTTTATGTATTTATTAACGGCCTGTTTATTAATCCTCGACGCTTCTTTCAACATATTACATTCAGTCTTTCTTGGTCTAAACCGCTAAGAACCACTAAATTCTATACAGCTACTACGCTGCGACAATGCACCAAACTCGCTGATGACATTCTGTGTTTGTATGTCTGAGAAATGATGTTTTAATTAAAAAAAATACTAAATCATAAATTTGTTTATATAACTATGAATATAAATATATTATTATTTTAGAAACAAACAACATTGTTTTCCATTATTTGAAAGAACGATAATTTTATCCATTAATATCATTGATAATTCGAACTTTGATTCTTTTCAAAGTTCTCTATATATTCTTTTTTATTTAGGTTCGGGAATGTTTCACGAGAGGAGCGTGTGAGAGAGTGAGAGATATTGGTAAAGGGGGGATGCGAACGCCACCCCCGCCGCCGCCGCCAATGCCACATCCACCCATTAAAACTATAAAATATAGGCGATGCAACATTAAACGAAATTTAATTAAACAACTTTTATATCCCGTCGGCCATAAAAACTGTCGCTATTATTACAATGTAACGTAAAGAGATATAAATTCCGCTATTTAATCGCAACACACAACAGTGTTGTACGTAGCTGTGGTAGTTGTAGTACTGCCATCGGCCGAAACGATTCCTTTATTGTTGCGCCAAACGTTCCAAATCCCGCGGGCCCCGACCCCAACCTACCCCTAAAAATCACGAGGGGCAGATAGATGCAATCCAATTAGGATGTGCGTACGAGAATCACTGCCCAAATAATGCCGTACACAAGGGATGAATAAGCAAGTTACGATACGGCTCCATGTATTGCAAGTAATCTGGAAATGTGACTCAAGTGACTGCTTGTTGATATTACTTATGCTCCTTGAATCATACACAATAAGCTTCGATTTCCAGTTTAATAATAAAATCGAGGCCAAGCGAATAACTTTATAAATATAATAATGCAATAAAACTTAATGTAATTCCGAGATGCATAAACAATTCTCATAGCATAGACCCTACATGTCGGAATTAATCAACTTTCTTAAACTAATACTTAAGCCAAATGTTATATACACATAAATTTAATTATTTTATTCAATGACGGATGATGATGACATAAGCGCAATAATAATTTTTATAGTTACATATTACGATGCAATTAATTTTGAAAGAGAAACTTACTGCAACTAAATAAATGATACTAATCTATTTTTAAATATGTATCAGAATACTTATTGGCAATCAGAGCTAATGTGTCATGTTTGGTTTTATTCCCTTCAGTCTAGAAGTTGTTTCTTTGTTGTTGATATTTCTAATTTTGTTTGGGGCGGAGGAATTGAACGCGTCGATCAGTGGGGGGTTGGCAGGATGAATGGTTGGTGGGACTGGAGGAGGATGAGGACGGCGAGGAAGAGAAGGGTAGGATGAGCAGGATATGCATGCAGCGGGAATACAACTAAGTTGTAAATAATAAAGGAGTGCACAATTCTCCGATCACTCAAATCATTTCCTCTGTTTTCCCATCCCAATCGGAATTTCCATTCACAATACACACCGGTGCCAATTTCATCCACTTAATCATTTATGCGTTGTCTGATGGAGCCTTTTGTGTACTCACAGCAAATCACCGACGCCCAAACAATCGTAAAATACTTACACACATACACAAAAAAAACAACGAACGCCAGAAAGAATAAAACAACAAAAAAGGCAAAATCCAGGGTTTATAAAACATACTGACAAAAAATATATTTACGCAAACAATTTTAATTTGATTCACAAAGCACTAAAGCACCTTATTTTATAGAAAATTATATTAATATATTATAATTGGGGCTGTCCTTATATTTTTTATATAATATATTTTCAATAATACACCAAAAACGCGTCTTAAAGTCCGATGTATGTTATTATAAAAAATATACGATATGTTATAAGAACGCCATCACGTGAATTCTATCAATATGGCTTCAAGAAAGTTGATTACGTTTTCAACCAATCGTGAGGAGTCTGCAATATCGAAGGGGGCGCGAAAAAATAACGATTCGCGGTCAAGGATTTAGCAAAATAAGAGGGGATGTAAATATAGAAAAAAAAGCATCAGGAGGTTTTTTTTCTTGTTCCTTTCATCATTGGATTTTAATTCCTTTATCTTTTTCAATCCGTAATGCCAAGGCAATTGTGCGCTTCGACGGCGACGTCCGGTTTGACGCGATTCCGGCCCGCTTTCCGTCGTTTTCCGTGGAACAACCGCATTAAGGCAATTTGGCAAATAAATTAATCGAATTACGTGCATTAAACACGGGAACGGCAAAGAGGAAGATAATAAAAGAGGAAAACGACGAAAAATAAAGAGAATACAAGCAGGCACAACCGGTGGTGGCGAGGGTTGGCGAAAGCGAAACAACGAAATCAAACGAGAAGACGAGCAAAAAAAAAGAAGGGAGGAACACGAACCGGGACGACTAGGACGAAATAAAGTCCGCCTGCCGCTGCTATGCACAACAGGATATGGATGCATTTCCGCTCTCAAAGGGGTTAGTAATTATGGCCGTTAATGTGATTACTTCGTTTCAGAACGGAGTCCATTAGGCCCTTGTGCTCTCTGCAATAATTCCATATCGTTCACGTCAGGATTCCTGCTTTAAACATAACCTTTGCGTCCTCATCTGCAGAGATTCATCATCCCGTGGCCATCGCCCCCCAACAGTCCCCCATCAAACTAGGCAATCCAATACACTAAACGAATTTAAACGAAGTTACGCTCGACCAAAGTCGACTATTATGGTCCATAAGTTCAAGCAGTGCTTCCCAAACTTACTCAACTTGACCATTCATCAATTCATTATAAGTTCAGTTATAACATGGACTTATTTCTGTACTAACATTAGCATTAACTATTCATTGCAGTTGATGGAACCTTGTTACTGCGAACAATGATAATAACATCAATATACATATTTATCGCTATGTGGGATTGCCGTGTTTCAATATTTATAAAATCTATGTATTAACAAATCATACTACCGTCAATATCTACATCTAATATCTGTGCATAATCAATCATGATTCGTAATCAATGAAATGGAAGACTATCTTTTACTGTGATCTATTTAATAAAAGTAAATAGAATCATTTTATAAAAAGCTTACACACAACTCTACTCTAATCACAATTATAGTACAAAAACATATTAAGTTATTATTATTTATGTAATCATACTTTATTTAATAACATTTATGAATTGTACTGCACATTGACTTAGTTATGAAAATTAATACTGTACTTGTAATTTTAAAAAAATATAAAGTATTGCAGTTGCATTAGAGAAGTATTCGGAGTATCAATGCCTTCTTTTTTTTTGTTCCTGTTAATAAATGGAATTCGAAACTTACAGGCCTTGGGAGTTATCGGAAAACTTGCAATATTTCATTTGTTAATTGTGTTAGTGCACAACGTGAGTTCCAATCAGCTAATTGCTGATAATTGTACTTTACGGGGCTTCCGTGCACAGAACTTGATTAAATATAAAATTTCACTTATTGTTTGCATTTCATGTATGTATGTGCCATGGTTGTGTATGCATTTCGCGCGCCCTCTCGCATTTTACCCCGACCACTTCGATTCTTCTTCTTCCATTTGATGTTTTTTTACAAATCACAAAGAGAAAAAATATTTAAAAGCTTTATGTTATCTTCTCATAAATTAATTTAAACTAAGCCAAATTTAAAATGTGTATCTTTATATAGTAAACGAAAATTATATATGACAACTCCCAAAAGTACACAGAAACAAAAATCCATATACATATTTAGGAATCTAAATAAAATTGATTTAAATGAGCAAGAGTATAATATATAATATAAGTACAATTTTAATTGAATGTTTCGTAAGGACTCGGGTGACTCCGGTTGTTTATCGCTAAGAGTCGTTAAAACTCGTCAAGAAAAGATCAAATAAAAAAACTTTGGATAATTACACGTTCGTCTCGTCGAAGTTGTTCAACTTGTAAGGAGGTAATCATTTATTTTCCTCTTCTTGTTATCCTTCTTTTTTCGCTCCGCCTTTCTCTGTACTCTTCTGAAAAGTTTTCTCTCAACCGGTTCGCGGTTTTTCGAAGGCTCCTTGATTAACGCGCTTGTAAATGAATGCGTGTTCGCTTTATCGGCATTCATAATAGGAAAGTGACAGTCCGATATGACTTTTAATGCGGATAATAACATGCACTAAGTCTTATTTGCAACATGTGCTGGCATATAATTAACGCATCACGCGATCCAGATCGCAAACGCCCGTCCGACAACATCGTCGAAACCTCTTCTCCTCCTCCAACAACTCTTCTCTACTCTTCGCCAACATTCTTACTTTTTTTTTTGACCATCGAGACAATGAACGAAAGCAATAAAAGACGGCAGCTAATTGAAAAATCGATACAATCTTGTCTTTCATTTGTATCACAACCAGCAACGTCTGTTCTGCTCGGCTTTGTATTTTTTTTTAATTTTTCATCGCCTCTCCAACTGCCACCCTTGGAGGTCTTCGGGGAGCCAAGAACAGATTCGATCAGCTGTTCAGGAGTCCTGTGAGAGTATATATATACACACATACACCCACACAGCGTAAATCGTGGGTGTTCGACCTTGCACCACGTAACCTCATCACGCCCACTTTGACAAAACGTTTTCGTCTGGCTTTTGCTTTCCTTTCCGTTCCGCCATTCCGCGTTCATTGATAATGGAAATTCAGGGCTTGCTCTCTCCACCTCTCTCTCGCTCCTTCATTCCTGCTCGCTCGCTCTCCAGCTTTTGCTCTTTACAACTTTTACTACGGAATTCAAACGTTCCTCACACATACACACACACATATATATACACGTATACAGAACCTCGCAGCCGCCTCCAGCCGCCTCTCACGAAATCACTCTCGCTCTTTCCCCAAACACAACATTCCAAAACGTAATCCTCCTCTACACAATTTAAAGGCATGCAACACGACGGGTTTTCATTGATAAATCACCTAACGTTTCACACGAAAAGTTATCCAAACACCTTCATTTAATCACGAATTATACCAAAAAAAATCAAACTTTATTTACAATGTATTAAATTTATAATTGAGCCATTTATACACAAGTTTTGATTTTATTAATATGATTATATGAACATGTTTTAATTTTTATTTATTATTTGCTATGACTGTTATAGTGAATATGATTATTGATGTTATTATTATTATTCATAATTTATATCTTCAATATAGTTTGGAATATTTTCTTTCCTTGATCTTAAATATTTTATACATTGTGTATAATGCGCACAGTGCAAAAGCTTGTACTTTAAATATTCTTAAGCTATTTAAAATAAAATCGTTAAGAATATAATTGCTAATGCTAATTAAATATAAATCTAATTCATTTTCTTCTAGCAATAACATATCTTAATGGAAGCCAATATTTATTATATGAAAGAAAAAAAATGTTTGAAAGAAAGGAAAAGTTGAGTCATCACTAGTTTCCCTCACGATACATTTGCATAATTGATTGAAACTTATATCAAATTGATTTACGTCTCGTACCTGTCTTATTAATAAATTAGTAGTTTATAAATATATCATTATGTAATGTATATCACGCGTTAGTTACTTTGTTTCTATAGAAAACCACGGATTTTATATAAACGTCTCACACGGCATTAAATATAGAGAGAACAACTACATTAGAAACAATATTTTCAAATTATAATAATAATGTTTATTGCATCAGTCGTACAAAAAAACATATAAAGAAATAAAAAGAACAAAATAAATATATATAATTTCAAAAAAAGTCAGTCTTGTATCAGGAGCTATTGATCCAAATTATATTAATTTTATATAGTTTTTTTGTTTTGTTTCAAAAGTTTGTATAAAATGTGTAAATATTTACAGCAAAATACGAAACAACAAATAAAGTTCATTAAATAAAATAAGAAAATATTTATGGATCTCCTTTTTAATATTCTACTTTCATCCCGATATTAGCCCGAATGTCAGCTTTGCATAATTATATTGAATTAATTTACATTTTTTTAATTATAATATTCATGAATAAAACAAAACAAAATTAAAAAAAAAACTGAAGGCGAGCCGAGCTGAGATTGATAAATGTATCAACAGATTTAATTTCAGAGGGATAAACAAAATATGTAAAAAAATACTTTCTCATTAATGAATGAAGGAATTTACTTATTTTTTAATATGATAACTTTTTTCTTTTAAAGATGATGATGATGGTTTTAGCATATCGTCTAACATGTTTTAACGGTAAAAGCAATGATGATATAAGAACTACATTGAAACATTGACGATAAACCTAATACGCATTAGTTCTTGATACGATCCTATCAAGAATTGATCAGAAGTTAATTGGAAGAAATGCGATACACAAAAGGGGGAGGAAAAACAACAGCGCGATGGTTAAAATACAAAATGAACAAAAAGGGAAAAGCGAAACCGAGCGAATGCGAAATAATGAAAAAATAAAATAAAAGAGAGGGAGGGAGGGAGGTAGAAGTAAAATACAGAAACAAGTAAATAAAATAAAGTGAACATCGCATAACAATGGCGTCGACGGTGTGCGTTTCCGATATAATTGCTTTAATTGGGAATCGTTATTAGCAATTAATTTATTTTATTGTTGCACTCCCTTCGATGCGTGCATCCATCCATCCTATTTATTTATTTATTTACGTTTAATTCGAATCGAAAACAACAAATACGTATACAATAAATATATAATATAATAAATAGATTGAGCCCCATAGCCCCGAGTATTTTATTAATCTATTATTAAATTCATCGCGCTGTTGTGTGTATCAACGATGTATGTGTTCGTATATATTTATATATGCGAGTGTGTGTATGTGTTTGTGCATGTTTTTGCCGTTATGAATGGTATCGGTGAGCTCTCAATTAAGTAATTTTCACGAGCGTAAAATGAAATAATAACAATTTGGAATTTTTATTTAGCCAATTTAATGCGTATGCACGTTACCCGTATCCTCCGCCACCGAATTATATCATTTATGCACGTTATGTAACCACCGACCGTTGTGCATATGTGTGGCATTGGTGCTGAGGCGAGATTCCACTTGAGCACTCGTTTGCAGCAGTTGTTATTGTTATTGTTGGTCGAGCTTGGGCAGTCAAACTGCATTCCTTCGTAACCTTCGAATTCATTCATAACTAATTAAAACTTACATTATAATTACGAAATGAATAATCTACAAAAATTAATACTGATATAAGTATAAAAAATTCAATTAAAAGTTATTATTATATTTTCTTGTTGGTCTTTCTTATTATTTCCTTGATATACTAATATGCAATTTTTATTACTAATAATATCCTATTGTATCATCAATATATTATGGTTTGTAATGAAGTAAGTATGATTTAAGAACGATGTATATTTAAAGACTTTTAAGGAAATGGATTATCGAGCGAGCAATTATGGTCCATAATTCACTATTGATATTTCATATTTTCCACATCACGTTTTCTAATAAATCTTTTGAATACTTATATAACATTATTGCACATTTTATACATAGCATTTCGTAAAATATTTATTAATATATGACATGGATAGCAAAATACGGTCAAAAGCGAACAAAAGTTTATTTGCAATCGAATATTTTAAAAGCATACTTATTTGAATATAATAATAGTTAGAAAATATTCAAATTAGATTATTGATTTCTGAAAATAATTATAGAAAAGTCTCACTTTATTTTTCTACATCTTTAAAAATCCCATATAGTTTTCATATAAGCAGTAACATTCCATTTCTTGTTTCTTTTCGGCTAGTTCTAGCATAACATGTTCATGTGTTGTCAGAGGGTGGCGGTAGAATCATGGGGGGGGCGAGTTAGGACGAGGTGTTCTCGAGGCGAGGGCCCGCCATTAAACCACGTAATTACGTGTGTGTACTTTAATTATTCATCGAAGCAAACTAACTATTGTATCCATCGATTGCTTTGCATCGGGGGTGGTCCCGCTGCACATGCATTCTACACCGTACAATACCTCTGAGTATGTGTATTGTGTGCATTCTACTGGATTATATATGGCCGCCGCTTTCTATCTCACTAATTCATGCGACCGAATCCAGATGGCAGCACGACCCTTCACCCCCACCCCAAAAAGTGCAAAAAAAAACTTTGAAATATAAATAACCAAGAACAAAATTAAAATGACGTACCATTATTGCCAACTTTAATATTCGAATTTAAATTCCGATTGACTCTCTCATCATCATCGAATACAACAACTTTTATTCAACTTAACTATACTCGAAGACTACGTCGATTATTACATGATTCAGTATTAGAGCATAGTTAATTGCCGTGCTATAAATAGGGCGGTTTTCGTTTTACCTGGTAGTTCGGCTCATTGCTTATAGATGGCGCAGACAAATCCATTATTTACCTTAACCTCAGCTCATTTCCTCCGGGTATATTGCACTTTAAACCTCGGATATACGATTTCATCGAATTTCTTGGTTTGAAAATAAAAGAACAAAATAACAAATGTTCCGCTAAAGCTCCGCAATCGATGGTCTACTTGTAAAATAACCATATATAAATCACGATTTGCTATACAAAATAAGTCAAGATTGTTTATAACGAGTACCAACCCACAATTAATTAAATTATCTATAATATTGAAGCAGATTAATTCAATCATATATTCGTAAAATGTATGTATGTATTCCTAAACAGGCATAAATAGTTAAAAAAAAAAGGATTAGCAGTTATTACGTTGCAATATTTCATTACAAGCTATATCCTTTACTTTTTGTTAATATGATGATGCGTGTCGAACATAATGCAGTGTAGTATTATTAGCAATATCGAAAATGTAATTAACTTGGTGCGTGTGTGTGTATGGATAGGGAGGATGGACGGGTGGGTTTTGCTCTGTCGGTCGGTTTTGGCGTGGAGAAAGTCGGAACAGTTCTCTTCTTTTTTTTTACCCCCGGTGATGTCGGCCTTTGGGGGTGGGATGAATGAAATTTACACATGGATTCAATTAGTTTAATACACATCGCAGTGCCGACGCATTAGTTACGTTGCTTCGTTAATTAGTTGATTAATTAAATGATTAATCAATTGATTGGTCTACCGGCCTGCTGTAATTAGTTTTAATTGAAATCCCGAGTCATTAACATCGGCTACGGCCACGGCCGCCACCCTCGTCGCACTCGGCACACATATAAGTAACTAAATCATCAAATTTTCCATGACTACAGCATTCCAAATTCAATTGATCACAGGCTTTATAATTATAAAGAAAACACAACATTTTCATCAAATCGTTATTAAGAAAAAAAAATATATTTAATTTGTAGATATTCAGCCAATGTCTTACTAAAATATTATTCATTTTGATTTAAATTGGTAAGGGGTATCAATACAAATACAAACGTGATTGAAAATTTCCATTTTTTTTTTAATTTATACAAAAATAAAATGAGAAATGTCTAAATAAATAATTATTTTTTGTACCTATATTTTAACTTTATTACGTATCATAACTTAAAATGCGCATTTAAATCAAATATCTATTACGAGAAAGTAACGCAAGCATTAATGCGATTATGCAACAACCGTTTAAACTGTCATGTTTTAATTGTGGGTATATGTTTGTATTTATTTTATTCCGGATAAAACAAATCGTCAAAAACCATACACATACACACACACGGAGAGACAGAAAGGGTTGGAGTGAGAGGATGTTCGCTTTTGCATTTTGGCCGGTATTACATGACACCTGCTAGAATTTTCGGTTATTAAATTGGCGTTCCGATTTCAACATGTGTCATGTATAATAAAACGAGGGCCCTGGCTAAAATTGCACAAATTAAATATATTTATTTCAAAAAGGTGTCCGGCGCTCGCGATCTGCCTGCTGCTGCCCCCCGTCGCCCCCTGTTCGACCCGTTTCCATCCAGCAGCTCGCGTTGCAACCGCCGCCGCGGCCGCCCCCGCTCGCGGCTTATTTACTTTATTAATTCGCACGATTCACCGCCACACCAGTTAATTGAAATCCATTCGATTCCATGCAATTTTAAATAGCGTCACCGTGTGATACATTTTATTTACATATCACGCAAATTTTTCTCCGAAATAATTATAAAATATAATAATTAAGAAAAAAAATAATTTATTATACTTAGTACACTTAATATATAACCATAATTAATTTTTTTTATACCAGAGATTCTCAATATTAAGTTTCATATATATGCATAACCAATTATTTCATAAATATAACAAGAATTTAACATACATAAGACTTGTTACAATCCATAAAGAGATTATTTAAAAAGTTTTATTTACTGTTATATATGTTTTGTTTTACTTTATTTTATAGTAATTATAAAGTATTTTGTATACCGTATAACATTTAGTTATTTAATAATATTTATTACGATATTACAAGGAATAACAGTAGAAAAAGTCTTCCTGTGTCTCTAAATATAAAGTACACGCACATCAATGAAGAAAGAAAATATAATAATAACAATTTGTATTAATAAATGTTATTATTATGTAAGTTGTATATAGGTGGTTTATGTAATGTGCAATTATTTGCCATTCGACATGATGAAGCAATTTTAATACTTAACACTTAAAACTATATATATACACAATTTTAGAATATATAATAAAATAAAATATCGTTATATATACATGATACAATAAATATTTAAAAATAAATATAATTTATGAGCAAACTGTTATCATTCACTTTTAATAAGTAAATTAAGAAAAAATGCACGTGAGAAACAAGTAAATATAAATTGACAATTTTATATTTTTTTATTTGATTTTAATAATTTTATTTTATATTTGTGGTTTTGAATATTTCTTGAGGTGGGATGCGTTGATTGGAATGTACTGTTAATAAAGTATGTGGCTATTTTTTGTCATCCATGGGTGATTGTGCATTGAAAATTGGAATTGGAATTGGGTTGAAATGAGGGAGAGAAATGGCCGTGTTGGTTTAGGTGGCATTTTAATACGCGCTCGGTTTGCGAGTGTGTAATTTAATATGGATATGGGCTGTCGGTAATAGATTTCAATAAACAATAAATTTAGTAGACCAAAATAATAATAAATCGAACTAATCGGATTGGAATAGCAATATCTTGAAATTAACGAACCGGAGTGTATGGAAACACATAACGTGCATGTATGTACCTAGTGCACGGATTGGACAGGGTGGTTACGAGTATATGTGTGTGTGTGAGAGAGAGGTGATTTGCCAGGCCCAGCGTGTGGTGGTAGGTATATGGAATAGGTCGTGGGGGAGGATGACCTAGGTCCGGTGTGTAAGAGAGAGATGCGCGCTCGCGTGCACATAGACAGGAGTACAGGAGAGGAAATAGAAGAGGAGAGTGGAGAGGAGAGGAGAACAGAAGAGAGCTGCAATGGCGGATTATACATAAATAACTAATTGATTAGCAGGTATCGTAGTGATCTAATAATGTTACTAACTAATCAGCTAAACAAATAGATAGTGCACAACCATAATTCACAGCATCATGAGAGTAAATGCTTGTGATCAATACGTATTGAATAGGCTATGCAAATAGCTATGACCATAAGCAGTGGGTCAGAAGAGTCCAGAGCCTACGCGCTGGACTCCACTCGGCAACAAGACGGAGCTGGGATGCTGCATGCGAACTGCATGGCGATAGTTAACATTGACACAACCCACACTACACCACTATATGTGACATTGCCTCGCATTGCACTACAATAATTGCATACACACACACACACAAATATCCAACGCGCACGTACCAATACATACGATTATATACACATACATATATACACATGTAGAGAGAGAGACATACACACATTCATACCAATGCACATATGTATTTGTATGTATTATAGCGAGAGCACCGCAAACAGTGCTAATGTTTTGTGAGGATTAGAGATCAGACATCAATGCGAAGAACACAACGTATGTGTTTCGTGTTTAGTTTTAAGCACCTGCGGTTCACCAACGGTTTCGACAACTGAGCACTGAATCATGTTTGTGCTCTCTCCAGCATCTATTGGACCCTTTCGAAAAGCCTAACGACCCCGCAACCTCGACTACTATCTCTTCGGACGGCACTAAACCAGCAAGCAAACCTCGCAATTATATTCGAATGCCGCATGCGAATTACGTTTATCCGAATTGCTTTGATATCATCCTACGCCCCTCGAAATAACACCAATATTATGATAATTAAGTATTCTTTACTAGAGAACCTACGTATTCAAAGAATAATTACTTCCATACATCGTTTTAATCACAATATTTTTTTGAAATAAATTAATGATAATAGTAACTTATGCGATTTTTTTTTAAATATCTCAATAATGAAGTTTTTTTTATAAACTCATAAATGCTATTAATTCGGATCAAACTTTCAGCAATAACTGATTTTTTTCAGTACTGATAAAGTGGATATTTATATGTGGGAGATTCAATTAAATAGGATTTACTTGATTTTGCCATTACTCGTATGGTATTTCGTTCCCGTAAAAGAATTGGAGTTCGTCAAATCTACTACCCGGACAGGCGTTGAAGGGGGAGGCGGCTCGAGAGGCTGAATATTTCATCGAATCCATCAATATTTTACATTTAAAAAGGCGTGGATTTTTTTCCGCGAACAGTGGGTGGGGGTGGGGATGTGGATCTGTGAAGGGCGGCTGCGGTGGCGAAGGGGCGCTCCGGTCGGCAGCGAGGGTGCGTGAGAGATAGAGCCGAAGTTAATTTAATCTACGTGTGCGTCGAGCAAGGGGTACAGGCAGCCACGGATTGGGGGGACGACAAGTGCAGCGGCGGCTGCGGGACAAAAGGGGGCAGTTGTACGAATACCCGGGTTTTCAGAGATCGTTTGCGTCGCCCCCGGCTCGCCGTAACAAAAAAAAATCTGAATTTTTCACACAACTAACGGAATTATTTATATTTTTCGGAACGGGGCGGCGTCAAACGTTCGGGGGGCGGCTGCGGCGGCGGGAGGCGTACGCGCGAAAAAAATCCAATTTAGTACCTTTTAAGTTATTAATGAATTCACTTCGGTTTCTGACCGTTCCCATTTTTTTGTTGTTTTATTCTGCTTTTGTTTCTTTTTTTCTGTTTCATTGCAATGTTTATTTATTTCTCTTTTTTTTCTCTCGAAATGCGGCGTCGACAGGGACGATGCGAATTACGCAATCCGTTGATTGGGTCAATATTTAGTGTTGCCTCTGAAATCACACACATAATCACGGCGCGGAGGAGATTAAGAGGGCGGCCGTCCTCCCCCGGTCGTAAATAAATAAAATCAATCAGTAAAAATGCATTCTGTCGAAAGCGTAGCTGAAATTTTCCCATTACCTCGAATTTATTTCATCTGCGAGCTTCAGGGGGGAGGAAAAGCCGATGGACTTTTATTAAAAAAATGCAAGCGAACTAACAAAAATAAATGAAACAGAGGAAAAAATCGGACCCCCTTCTCTGCATTGGGGATGATGGAGGAAAATATAAAATGCAGGCGCATACATGTTTTTGGGGGGACGGGAGCATCCCTGTATGTGTGTTAGATAGAGACGGAGGCGAGCGCGCATCTCTGAAAACATGCAATTCCTGTTATTTGTTTTATTTCATTAAATCTATAAATGCCAGGACTCCAGGGGGGCGCCTCACTTCGATCGATCAGATTTCATTTCAAAGACTGCACACGGATACATAATAGGGTTAAAAGCTATAAGGAAACTTCGCCTCCACTCAATTTTATACTTCGTCAATTCTGGAGGGTCTCGCGATCCGTTTCTTCCCATTTACCGACGACCCACCTCCCGACCATCCCTCAATTACGTGATAAGCAATATGAAAATCAATTTAATATATTATCCAAAATAATCTCTTCCAACCTAAGTCTAATTTACAATATTTTCGATTATATTATTATAATTGAAATAACATTATCTAAATTAAAGAAAAAAACAACAACAAAACGAAAAATATATCCAATAAAATAGTAGCAAATAAATGACAAATATTGACGTGAATAAAAACCTCATGAAGAATAAATATCTTAAACAAAAGCAGGGCATCATTGAATTAAATAAAATTCTAGATGACAGTCCGGAGTATAAAACATCTAAGTAGAATATTCCACAAGAATATTTGAAAGATAAATATAAGAATATACATTATTTTCTTATTTTTTCTTAGATAAGCAAAATAAATACATCAATACCAATATTAATTTCATTAAAATTGAACTTTTGTTTAAAACAGACCATAGTTTTATATTAAATTAATATTTTGATATTTTTCTATAAAACTTGTTTTGAATTTATTTCTCTATTAGTGTGATTATTAGTTCTTGCATTAATTAGTTTCTGCAGAATTAACATTTTAATCAGTTTATTATAATTTATTTTTTTGCACAAGTTTCCAAGTTCACATTTGGAAAACATATTAATATTGATATGATTATGTATATCCATCCATTAATGAAACGTGTTTCAGTTAATAGACTTGTTTATTTAAATCTCGTATGATTGCATGAATATCATTGTGATTTGAAGACGTACATTGTTTGCTGCAAGTTATTCGCTGTATTTATTTATTTTTTTCTAGCTATTTATTTATTTGTTTCATTGGTGGAAGGCCGGAAATGACGAGACTGGACGGACGGAGAGCGCCTCATCCCCTCCCACGCCTAATATAACATTTTCAATTGCCTGTTGCATTATTCATGTGCAATCATTTGCACATCTCGCGGATTACATAACGCCGGATTGTTTATAAATAAACCTAATAAAATTGTTTTCCCTTCCTTACATTTCCTCTTCCAATCTATATTGCGTTCCATCGCATTCGGTTTCGTTCGTCTTCTAGACTCTATTATTATACTCATTCGCCGTTGTTTTATTATATCTATATAATAATGTATATGTATACATACATCTCTTCTTTTTTTTTCAAATCGCGACCGGCCGGGCCGAAATGAGAAATAATAAAATAATAACGAAACAAAATGGAATAAATACTTGGCGATCTCATGGACGCATAATAATAACAGTAATCGTTATAACTTTGAATTACATATAATAAAAATAATACTAAAAGTAAATGATAACCATAACCATAATAATAACCGTTGGCCTTGCACGGATCCAAGGTTCTCGTCTCGGGCCTCCTCCTCGCCAGGCTCTCAATGCTGTTGTAGGATGGTAGGAGGAGAGGAGAGAGACTAGAGCTGCAAGACAATTGTCATTATAATTTATCCGCGAAACTTTCGTATTATTTTATTCCGTTCCATTTTCTGAAGGGCCGCAATAATATTATTAACATTGGTCCCCCTTTATTGCTGCGCCTCTATGTTCCTCGCTAGTACCAAAACCCTTCCCATAATACCACCCAAAACCCACCCTCAATTCGTGTCTCATTCCAACACACATGAAGCACCCTCTGGTGGATGGTCGGGGGCTTCGTGGGGGCATATCATGCATATTCAAGGGGTTATACGTCCGCGCATCAACCCTAGCAAGTTATCTGTAATCCACCCCACTTCGCTTTTGCAATGCAACGAACATTGAATTCTATCAAATAGTTTTGAGTATCATATTAATAAACTTTAACATAATCATAATATAAGCTTATGCCTTCAAATATTTTCAAATTTAGTTACCTTAATAACAACATATTTATAATATAAGAGAATCAGATAAAATTTTAATATTGTAATTAAAAAATGTTTGCAAAGGACGAAAATTGTAAATTTTCTGATATAAGAAGAAAATATTAGAATTTATACAAAGAATCACTATTAAAGATTTACAAAACTATGACATCTACAAATTACCTTACTTTTCTTTTATATTATAAGATTATACCACTAAATCCTTGAGAAAAACAGTTTTTAAATACAGAAAATGACATATAAAGTAACGAAAAATTATCTTTCACCAATAAATAATAATTCTAAAACCATAACAACAAAATAGAAAACGCATTCGTGACTATCAAAATCGTAGTATAATTATCAAAATCTAATATAGCACATTCCAATAATTAGACCTTAAAAAATATATTAGTTTTGTTAAGAAATAAAGGAAATACTTAGAATATTTAACTTTTTCTTCTTAATAAACTTAAATTAGTTATATTAAAGAATTATGTTATAGAAATAAAAGTTATTTCTCCTAAAACTTAAAGATGCATTCAATTTTTGAAAGTGCGTGTATCTAATATATCGACAGCCAATAATAACAAATGATATTTTAAATATCGAACCCGTCTGGATCCATGGAGGAACTGAGTGTTAAAAATAAACCGTCCGAGCGTTAGGCATCGGAAGTGATATAAAACTTTCGGCATTCATGAAAACTCTTCCCTTTCTGAAATATCCATGATATGTCCGTCGAGGGGGCGGAGGATTCGGATTGATTATTGAATTTCGGAATATACATTTCCGAGCCAGCGAGCGAGCAATTCGGAAAACATTTCGCCATATCGAGATGTTGTTGATGATGATGCGAGTGAGCCACCCCAGGAATTGGGGGTACGTAGGGGAGGGAGGTGAAAAGCGCGCACTTTATAAATAATTAACTCCGTCCGGCATTCAGCCTGCATAGAGTGTGCAGGATGCGAGTCGGTATGTGTATATATAAGTGCACAAGGGGGGATGTATGTGTGTGTTAGAGAGCGAAAAGCGTGGGGCGGTTGGGGGGGTGGTCAGCATTAATACTTAATAAATTCTTCGCGCTCCGTTTAAAAAGTAAGATTGAGATTTGTATTATTAAAAAGATGAGGCTGAAGAAACAGGGGGAAAACGAGAAAAAAAAAATGTTCGAGGGAATATATTTAAAAGTGCACACCGAAAAAAGAGATGGAAAGCCGTTCTTGATATACTTGCTACGTGCATGCACATATATTTTTTTTGCAGTTTTCTATTTGTTATTATTATTATTATTTCGTGACAGGGGTTGGTATTTGATAAGGGCGTCGGGCGTTTCGTCGACGACAATCAAAGTTGGAGGCCGGGGGGCTCGAATGACAAGAGCAAAAGGGGACGGCGGGGTGGTTTTGAAAGGGAGCACAAAGCTCGACAGTTGTTTGTCACTATGCACACATACGTACGCACATATTCGTCTGAGGTCGCGGGCTCAGGGGGGCGGAAAAGCTGCTGCTGCTGTTGGGGGCCTCTATTTCTCCTCCCCCCTTTTCGCTCCCCCAGACGCCTAGAGGGTTATTTTTTTTCGCATATATATATATATGTATATATATATTTTGCATAGCCGCCTATATCGATCCATATTTCCATGCACACGTGTACGTATGTATGTAAATATATGTATTTCGTAGTGGATCGCAAGGATAATGAAAAATTACTACGAGGTGACACACACCGTTTAGTCCTGCCATCCATCCGCCCTCCAAAAACCCGCAGCGTTTTCATTCAATTCGTCCGCAAAATTTATCGCCAACACTCATCATTCCACCCACCCGAAAACCATTGTTTCCTCTCCATCAAAATTAAAACATTTGTGTGTATCATCTACCCATTTATCAACTTTTTATCACTTCGATAACTAGAATGAAGACATTCCAAAACATCTTAGACTTAAAACTTTTAACATTACATTAAAGAGAATTTCTCAGAAGTAAAAGCATCATATTTCTATTTTGTCGTTTGGCAACCTATTCATGTTGAAATAATCTCGTGATGGACAATTGTAAGGAGTAAGACAAGAATAATGAATAATAAATATGTTAAACAAATCTTAAAGATAGATCTAGTAGTGCTTTTCTCGTTTCGTTGGTAGGCTTTTACCAAGTGGCTAATTTATTTAATTTTATTATATAATATTTAATATTTTTTGAATCATTCAAAACTAATACTATATATAAATTAGCATACTGGATGCATTTGATGAATATTCCATGATATTATTACATCATGCATTGAATTACTTAATATTTAACTTGAATAATTGAATATTGAACAAATAGAGATTTCTTTGCATATTATTCAAGACAAAACTAATATAATTAAGTTTTTCTATTCCATTTTAAAGTATTTAGCCCTAAAGCCTTGTTAAATAATGGAAATTATATATTATAATAATATATTATTTTTCAATAAAAAAAAATATATCGGAATAACTGTGTATACTAACTGTTCAATTGAAACACCGATATTTAGTTTCGTTATTACATTTTTTTTATTCAAACTTAATCTTGTCTTTCGATTTCAATTGAATTTGTTTTCCACGGTGTGCTTGCATCATCGGTAAATTAAAATCGCATAATATTAAAATTACGTAACGCGCACTTTGCAGGCATCCTTCTCCGGCGTTGCGCAAAAATAATTATTTTTAATTTAAATAATAATAAAATGAAATTCCCATTATTGTAGACACACACACACATATATATACAAATAATAGCAATAGAGAAAACAAAACAAAAACAAAAACAGTACGAATAACAATGAAATATTCCGCGAATGGAATAATATAAGTATAAATAGGAAAGAACGCGCAAGAAAATTAAATGTTAATGATTTCATATTTGTTTTTTGTTTCCATCGCAATAATTAATACAAATATTTCCGATTAACTTTTATGTATTGTATTTTTTTTTGTTTAATATACAATATTCCTTTGTCGATTCGCTAGAATTTTCATTTGCACGCGGAAATTATAATGGTAATCTGAAGTATAGAAAAAGAAAAAGGTAGAGAGAGAGATGAAAAAGCCGCCGCATTGCATAATGGAATTACGAAATATATAAATATATATATATGTGTTGTAAATATATAAAATATGCCATGAATAATTTATAATATTGAATAACAGACGGAGCGGATTTTTCTTATTATTAATTTTTCATAGCTTATTCTAATTCATTCAAGGTGATTACTGCATTATTTGCTTGGCAATTTAATGATGTTGATTTTTATTGCGATCAATTTACCTGTTTTCTTTGAACGATCAAATAAAACAACTTTTAGTATTTATAGCCAAAAATACACATTCTCTTGTGATAATCCATTAAATAACAATATTATAATATAAAATTAATCAAATTAAATAATTTGATAATATTCTTGGAAATAGCCAAATTTTAATCAAAATTAATTTATATTTAAGAAAGTTTTAAGAACATTTTAAATACATATTTTTTTCATATATATTTTTCATATGTAAGACAAGTTTTGATGTTACAATAATAGTTTACAATCTGTTCAAGTTATTCAAATTAAATATAGTCTTAAAAGACTGACTATACACCCAATTATTTTCTAAGTTGATCTCTGTGATGTTCCATTTCGGTAGAACAGGAAGATTTGAGATGGCTTTTGATAAAAGGGAATAAGGAAAACAAGATGGGCCATAAATAAAGGCGAGATAATCAGGATGAAATGCATGGTACGTTGTGAGGATGATATATGGAACAAAAATCAGTGAGAGCGCATTTTTCTCCTTTCCTACCCTCGTAATTTCGATATGCAATAGTTATAAAAAAAATGTGAAGAAATTTAGGTAAACCTAAAAACTGAATCCAATACGGTTTTTATCATTTATTGATTGCTAGCAATAAATAAATGGGACATCAAAAAAAAATGCACCCACCGAGAGAAAAAATCGTAAAGTCATTCGGGAGGCCCAGACACATTGAAATTTCATACCGGGGAAAAAATGCACGGGAGAGGAAAAATCTCCTGCCAGAGTATGTGTGTGGGTGTGTTGTATACGTGTGAGTGAGTGAGTGAGAGAGAGGAAACTAAATAAAACGTTCCGTCCATTCGAGCACACATAACGAAAAACATAACTGTACACATTTTCCTATACTCATATTTCAAATGGCTATTTTTATTTGTCTGTCAAACTTTTTCCGCATGCCTGAAAAATGTTTAATTATTTTTGCGTTTCATATCGAGGAATGGAGCACACATCTATATCACCGATATTTCATTTAAAAAAAAATTAAAAAAGCCCCCCTTCGGGGTCCAGGGGGGGCGACGGCGGCGGAGGCTAAGGGGGGACGGGCGGAGGCGGCGGCGGTGGTGCGGTGCAAAAAAATCGCGCGGCGAAAAAAATGTGTCCAAACGAGTACCCGGCCATCATATATTTATATTCTCGGCGGACTGCCATTGTTTCAGTTGCAGACGAAAATTCGATGTGATTTTTAAATTTAATGAAACAAAACGAAGTAATCATATATGTAAAACGTTATTTGTATTTTTGTTTTATTCCGTAGTAATTTTTTAAACTCGCTTCGAGTTTGCATTTTAAAACAATCACAAAATATTCAGCCCCATTTCCAAACACACACATACATACAATTTTTTTTCGGCATTTTTCGATCCCCCGTCCCAATTTTTACCACCCCCTTCGTGAGTCCATTATTTTCAAATATTTCCTACTTGTTTCAGAAATCCCTGCCTTTTTTTTCGAAAACTTCATTTTTCTTGTAACTAAAATTTCATATCAATTTATAACTCCAAAATTTTATCGTTACTGATCATTTCGATTAACATATTTTGTATATAAATATATCGTCAACATTTGGATACTCAAAAATTTAAATCTCAAATCAAGATGAAAATTCTCACTTTTATTTTTCATTCCAGATATTTTAAAAATTCAATAAAATTTTGAAATCTTAGGTTAAAATGGAATTTTTCAAAATTGTTCAAACATATTTTGAAGTTAAATTTTGTAAATGTATGAAAAAATACATTTGTTTAGCTGAAATTTAAGTTCTTAAACCTGTAATCTTAAAGTTTTCATTAAAAACAAAAAAAGTTAATAAACTTTACTTTAGTGAAAGTCAATTGAAGATGATAATATATAATAAATGTTTCTTTAAAACAATCTACCGAAACAACGGAAAGTGTCCCATCGTCTTTTCTTTGTTCCTACAATACAGTAGGCTTCTTTATTTCGTTGATATTCCTTTATACTTCATTCATAGCGATCGCGCGTTTCCTTCTCATTTTTAGCTTCGCTCGTCCTTTTGATGGGGGGCCGCAGGAAGTAAATATAAATAAATGATAAATGCAGTCAACGTTCGCGTTTGTGGTTATCTAATGAACCGCCCTGGTCGGATATATAAATGCCGCTTACCCAAAAAGGAAGGAGAAGCCGGTGGTGGAGAAAAGAAGAAGTAGCAGTGAATAAAAAAAAATGCGAGGATGAAGCGCTCCACCTCGTGCTAGGGGGAGCGAGAACTTTGAACTCGATCCCAGAAACGATGAATGCGCTTGTATAAATGATGGGAACTCACCTGGAACAAAAAAAGTACATACGTGATTTAGAAACAAAAATATTGCAATTCAATATTTATAATAAATAATTATAATTAGCAAGAAAAAAAACGTATTTTTCGGTACATAAGATGCAGATAATTTGATTTAGAAGTGAGGTCTTTTTCTAAAATAATTTTATTACATTGTTATAACATATAATATTTTATGAGTAAACTTGAAGTGATCAAAGTGGAGAGTTGTTATGGATATGGACAGAGAAGGGCGTCGAGATACGATCTCATTGACAGCGGAATGCACAACAACAGAAACAATGAGCAGTCAGATACAAAGTCAATGACTAATAATAATAATATCGACGATGTTCTCTGTCCATCTCTCTTTCACACATACACAATGGACGTTTCCAAGACACTTATGATGTCGTGACTCGAATTATTAATCAATTGCTTCCCAATGGCACACACTATATGACCCTAGCGATATGATACTACAATACACTCACACATATCGGATACATATGCATGTATCCATATACACATTCACACATACAGATTCATATATCCATAGAGAGGTGAACTGCAGCCTCCGACCGGAATCTCGATAATCACATTACATTGGAATATCGCATTACCTTTGAGCATTTTCTTGCGCTCGACGCCGTTACGCAATCCAATAGTGTCAATGCTTTCTTCGCCTTTCGAAACTTTTCGAACTAATATTAGTAGTTATTGCTTTATCCCGCAGCCATGGACTAACGGCAATCAAAACCACATAATATAAGAATAAATAACCGATATTATATATTCCTATTAGTTCGGGATTTGGGTCACATTATGGGTATTTAATACGTAGAGGAGGAAACCATGTCTGTGAGGTCATACCAGTAACATAGATTCAATGGATTTCCTTTTTCCATTCTATTTTATATAAGAAAATACTTGATCATTAAAAAGTAATAATAAAAATATTGAATAAATGATGGAAATTTTAAAATATAATATCAAGTAAAAAAAGATATTTTTTTTGTCTTCAAGATTTTTTATATAACGAAAAGAAAAAGAAACTGAAAGAATAATATCGTTACATAAATCGTTAAATAAATAAGTTGGATATTGGGGGGTAGAAGAAATGTTGCAGAAATATCGAAGTAATTTAGTTCAATTTCGGTTTTTGTACTAATCTAAATGCATGAGATAGATTAAACGGCCAGTATTGAAGTGGGGGGATGGCATATGCATACACATCCACAATCTATAATGTGTTTTGTTGGATAAATTAATTTGGATTTATGCAAATTAATATATTATAATGTACATTACATTTATGCTAAATATGTTGATATTGGTTTTGTATGTCTGGTGTGAGAGAGATGCGCCTCGATGGGATGAGGGTGGAGGCGACAGGGGCGGTAGAGGCGGCGGCGGTTTCCATAATCTCCGGCCATTTGATATCGCTTCGAAATGGTGTCAACGAAAAGAACAATGTAATGCGATTTCAACAACAACACACACACAAACTCGCATGCACGCATTGCAAATACAGCGCCAGAAATCGAGGGAAAAAAAAATTATATAACGTCGGGCATTGTACGTGTGTGTGTGTCATTGCGCGCGTATGTATGTATGTAATGTGATTTGCATTTCTGTCCGGCGTCAATGCGATTTCGATTCGATTTATCGGCGACCGACGTATTTTAGCGCCGCACGATAATTTATTATGTTACTTATTTATAATTTCGTACCTGACAAATGCTGTTGCCCATAGCGCATAACAAAAGGCACTTCATATGACCCAGACAAAACACACGATCCGAAAAAAAAATATAAGTTAAAGTTGTGCACGATCTGCAATCAATCTTTACCTAGATTTACTTGATTTAAAAAAAAATATATGTTAAGTCCATTACTCAATAAAACATACTTTATTTGTACTTTTTAAATACGATTAAGTACATATGAGGGACTCAATTGATAATGTCAAATTATTTTTGCCTACTAAATAAATTTACATTTTGTTTCTATAAAATGTATGTCACTAGACCATATTTTCAATATAAAGATGAGTACAAAGATATTTATTATTTCAGATATATTTTCTGCAACTTTGTATACAGTAGAAACTGTTTATATTAGAAACAATAAATAAGAATTAATAAATTATTATTGAGATATTAAAAAATAATAGATTAAGTTTATTGAAACTTATTGTAAAATTGTAACACTTATTAAGAGCAGTCTAATAAATTGAGATGTTATTAAATAGATTATTATACATGTATCTAAAATCATACTGGAAGTTGAATTGTACTACTTTTTAAGAGTAGTCCGTGAACGTTTTGCGTAGATACGCATTTAGATTTTTGGTAAAAAAAAAACCTGCGATAATTTGCCTTATTAGCGTGAGTTTTCGGATGTTTTCCCGCGGTTACCGGGTTTATGGGTGGGAAAATATCAGAGCAATCAGTGATAAAACCATCAGCTATCAGGACACTGATCACCGAGCCGCGAAATCATCGGGTTTTACTGCCGCCGCTCGCGTGGAATTTCATCATAAATACATATACAACACACTCACACACAGCACGCATTCACATGTGTGTTTGTTATATAACATAGAGGTGTATGTATGTGTTGTGTGTATATATGTGTATACAAACGAGCGCGTGCATTTTAAACGTGAACCGAGCGATCGCCGTGAGTTGCGTGCGAGTGAGAGGGAATGAGACCAATTTAGATTTGCCATATTTTAATAACGGCGCGAACGTTTTATTGTCCTGGACTTTTACCTCACAGGAGGCCGAAAACTGAAATTCGATAAGTCCTTCGAAACATACCAAACATCCCGTGAACACGCATTGGCGCGACCGCCCGAAGCTTACTACACAACACAAGAAAACAAATAAAAAACAAAGTGCAATTTAAGGCAAGAGTTCATGCTTTATGATCCTGTTTCTTGTAATTGTTTTGCAAGTAACATCAAAATAATATTAAATATTTAGTTTGTATATAGTTATTAACTAACTAGTACTATTTTCGAGAAATATGAATTTGTCTGATACATAGGAAGTATGACTTTAATCAACCAAACCAAGGATGTATAATTACCGTTATTTTCGGTTAAAATACATCGGACTATAAGACGCAAGTCAGATGTATTAGACAACTTTTTTAGCAATAACATTTGTAAAATAAAATAACTTTGTCTTTTTAATCAAACAGTGAAGGATTTTCCATGGTAACCTTGGAGTTACAAATGCATATTCTAATCTGAAGTATAATCGGTATGCAATAATTTAAACTCTTAAATATGCGTAACTACTCAATTAAACGAGTAATTGCAGGAAATGGAGTGCATAAATTAATATACGGATGTAAAATAAAGGTAAAAAGGCAATACACATCAAATCAAATAGAAAACCAAGCTTTTTTTTGTTTGTTTTTGGCATATACAACAATCATGAAATCAAAAATTATATCACCAACATGTTTCTAAAGCGGTTAACCAGGAGAAGAAAGAAGTAATTTTGTACATCGGTTTCCGGACACCAAGCACTTTCGAAATGGCAGCACGGTTCACGTAACGAGCGACATCAGAGACCAGTCATCTTCACCGTTTCAAGTGCTTCTTCATCTGTTGATTAATAGCTCGCATCGGAGCGAGATGCAAGAGGAAGGAACGGTTCACAATAAACAACAATATTATTAATGCCGTAACGCATTTGCATCTTCCGATGCAACAAAGACGTACGAGCTGAATCCAATAACAACAACAGTAAATTCGCAGCAATGGTTTATTATGATTGCTGTTTATCTTTTTTATTCTATATATTCGCAGGAAATTGTAGTCATAATCATTACGCACTAGCAGGAGACAAATAAAGCAATGCGCATTTTTATTGCGCAATACGCCATCTATGATTGGCGCGCATCAATTAATAAGTCTTTTATTTTTCAAATATTTCTGCTGCTTTTTTCTCTTTATAAACATATTTGCATCGTTGGTAAATGTGAAATTAAAATCCGCAATTATTGAAACCGAACGGCAAGTCAACAAACTCCTCGCGCCGCCTCTCTCTCTCACTCACTCTATCATCAAATATACGTTCTGGTTATTGCAGATTAGTGTTTAATAACTGCAGATGAAGTGGTCGGAGAGGAGAAGGCTCCACGATGGAAAGGGGGCAGACTAATTACCATTATGGGAGATGGGAGAATATAAAAATATTGCGGAAAATTGAATGCGAATAAAAAGTGCAAATGCTGATAGAAAATAAATAGCGACACGGCAGAAGAGGGTTCGGCCTCGTATTGCACGCAAAAATGCAAACGGAGAAGTAAATACGGCGAAGAAAATGAGAATGAGAAGCAGCAAAAGAGGCAACGTAAAAATTGAAATAAAAAGAAAAAAAACTAAGAAGAAGAGAAAATAAGATGGAACGAGCGGCCCAGTGCACTTTCTTCCCACGTATAATCTAAAACTCATTAATATGTTTAATGGTTTTATTTAATTATACTTATAATTTCATTTTAATAACGCGCCGCACAACATCCACGAGCAGTGATCTTTCTTCCTCGCAGTTGGCAACTGTGCAATAACGAAACCATTATTTATAAAATCATTTACGGCCATTCCAATTATTTCCAAATACAAATACGCGTTACGAAGAATCGCACCTTCTTGGATTATCATTATTATTATTCTTAAGCAACGCCTTCGCTTAATATATTTTCGACACATCGTTTGTTTTACAGTCATTAAAGCAATTACCGAACGAAAGTCATGTACAGTGTTACCAAACGTATTTTAATTTTATTCATATTTTTTAAAATAAAATAACCTGTTGCTTCACCGTGTCTCTAACCACCAACAATTTTGTTACAAAACAGTGAATAACAAAATTTATTAAACACAATTTATGCATCTCCTAATATTTAATATTTTTCTCAAATATTAACTATTATTTATTTACTTCAAACATTAAAAAATACACCATGTCTAATTTCTTTAAAAACTTTCAAAATTCAAGTACCGAAACGCTTGAAACTCCAGAAATTTAAATTTAATTTTAATTAGTAATTAAGATATTAAAATTTGTATTACATTACGTAACTGTTGTAGTTGCAAATAAAATAATATTATTTTAATTCATTTATATGAACATTTTTAGTCCATGTTTTCGAAGCCCAAAGGAATTGACTGAAAAGATTTTCTACTCGGGGAGTTCACAATTTGATAAGTGCCTAAATTATTACGATAAGTGCCTACATTATTAAATCTTTAAATATAACTAATTGTACTTTTTTTTACAAAAATAATATTTTTTTGTGACTTGAAGTATAAGTTTACATTTCTTTCCAGAAACCATTAAGTAGATATGCGTTGTCGTTTAATCATGAATAAGTAACAGTATTATCAACTAAAATTAGTATTTTATCTTAATTATTCGCCGCTCAACAAAGTTTTAGATGTGGAAGGATAATTCAGTACATCAGTAATAGGTATATTAAAACGTGTAATGGAAGTGATAAATACTTAAGTAAGGGCACATACAACACGGGGCTCAAGGTTGACATATAAAATCTGGTCATAAAACCAATACTAAAAATATTTTTAATTAATTTAGTTGAGGCAATGTGGGAGAATATGTGTGAGAGAGAGTGAGAAAAAAGAGGAGATAATTGTGTAGTGAAAGAAGGAAACGCGCATACGTGTGTATAAATATAATAACGATTTAAATCGAACGAACTGGCGGTAATGGCGCAATAAATAAATAAATCACACGGTTTAATATTATGTAGGAACGGTAATAAAATATAAAATAATAATTTTCGAGAAAAAGAGAGATAATAAAACTAGTTTAATATATGGCCATTAACATATTTTGTGTGGCGTTGTGAAATAAATTCTTGAAATATATTAACGCGTGTTGTGTGTATTATAAACGCGGAGCCAATTTCACACCTATCGTAATATTTACATAAATACAAGATCTGTATGCAAATGCACCAAAAAAGGACTAATTAGAAGTAGACCGATGGCTTGATTAAAGTTTATATTTTACGATTTACGTATTCGGCTTTAATAGCTTAAGAAAACTATTACATATCCATTACAAAAAAATACCAATAATAATTATAAAATAATTTTGAAAATCAACGCTAGATGGCGCTTCCATTGTACTTAACAATATGCGAAAGTTAAGCTTAAGTTCGTGTTTTCATTTACAATTGCGAAACTCTCCAATTATTCTTCTTATAATCTTAAATATTGAAACATGGTTTTACTTACAAATCTTATAAAAGCGAATCTTCAATTTCTTTTAATCTATAATGTATTGAATGAACGTTTTTGTGTGCTCTAAACTATTTAAAACTATTTTTAATGAATGTAATATGAGAAACAGAATACAGTGGAACCTCGCTTAACGAGCAAAATTAATTGTAAAAAAAATGACTGGCTTAACGAGCGACGTTTCGCATAACGAGTGACGATGAGAAGAGAAATCCCGGATTGCGCGCCCGCTACATCATTTTTAAAACTTGTGTATACATATGTGTATTTTTGAATATGTTTCACAATACGAGTAAAAATCCGAAAATTTTGGAACGGATTAAACTCGTTAAGCGAGATTCCACTGTATAATCGAAATGGATTTACTTAACGTTCCTTCACGCAACAGTGCATTACAATTATAAATGCAATATTTGTTAAGTAATATATAATGTTTATTGTAAGAACAAAATATTTCCATTATTTATATATCTCATAAAATATAATTATGTACAAATATTTTAAAATAATTGCACTAAGCAATGACAAATGAAGAAAATATAAAATTTTAAATAAAAAGTATAAATATATCTGCAAAATATTTTAAGAAAATTGTTATATATTGGAACAGCTATAGTCATTAAAAGTTTAGTGCAATTCGGGGTTTATGACAAATGCGTGTAGGTGTGTAAATTTCGGATGTAAAACGTTGTATGCGGTTTCAATTTGAAATGTGTATTTTGATCTTTGTGTGAAATGGGAATGATTTGTAAACATAATCTATATAGGAATGTGTTTGGAGCACGTAACCGATTTGGTTACTAATTACGGTTATGGTTACGGTTGATTGGGCATGAAGCTGGTGCGAAGAGGAGAAGGGTTGCTGGCAATCGGGAAAAAGAACTGCTGTAAATGCAAATGCGCCGTGATTTTTATGTGTTTGTGGCGTGCGTGTGTACGATACAAGTAAGAATAAACTGGAGTCGGAGAGTAGAGGAAAGGAACGAAGTGGAGAGGAGGAGAACCGAAGGAGTTAAGAGTTAAGTAATGTGTTTATTGGGAGAGGAAGTGCCTTGTCCGCAGCAGTTACGGTTGTGGAAATGGGCCGTGTCTCTGTGTTCTGGGTTTTACGGCATATGCAGTACACACACTTAAGCGGATTAATAAAGTCTGCCCGAGGTTATAAATATAAATATATAAATGATATTTTTCGTTTATCGCCCAGATACAAGTTACGAGCACGATCGCGTTTAACGAGACTTAATTTATTTAATGATATCATTGGCAGGTAATCGTAAGGCCGTATACACCGAGCGCATTTAACAGTTGCCATAAACTGGACGCAACAGAAACGGAAAAAAATACATGATACTCCCTGCTGGAAGAGAAAAGAACAGAGCACCAACAAACAACAACAACGATGATAGTTATATAAAAAAAACAAGGAGGGAAAACAACACGCAGTGCGCGTATGTATCACAAAGATAATGTCCTTAAATGCATAAAATATATATTATTATACTCGATATAAAAGTTCTAATATATAATGATAACGATATTAAACTCGTTTCTCTTTGTTGATATTGAAATAATACAAATATCACCTACGATGAAAAACTAACACTAAAAAGTATGATTATAAATTAAATATATATTTAAAATAAACGCTAGATGGCAAGCCAATCATATACTTGACAGCTTGCATAATTGAAGATAAATGTGATTTGGTCGAGTGATAAGTTTCATACTTCAGTCTGAATTCGAGTATTTTTTAATATTGATGTCAAGAAATAGGAAAAATATTATGTTTAAAAATTGGTTTATTTAAACTGATATTAAGTGAAAGATTTTTCATCATCCAAAAAACATATCAAAAGATGAATAGAATATGAGAAACAACTAATATAAAAAAAAAATATTCAGGTAAAAAAAAATATCTTAAATTTCTTTAATAATTATTGCATGAAGAATTAAATCGAAGTTCTTTAAATACTGGACGCAACAAAAAAAATAAATGATAGTACTTAATGAAATAACAACATTAGTTATATAAAAACAAAGAAAATAAGTAAAAACAACACGCGTACGAATTTCCACGTTACGGCAACGACAACGTTGCGAAATGTATCACAAAGATAATGTCCTTAAATGCATAAAATATATATTATTATATTGCAATCATATACGAATGGGCTCTCTCGCCGTATAAAAGTTATGATATATAATGATAACGACCCTGAACCCGTTTCCCGTCGTGGGGATATTAAAAATAATAAAAATAATTACAACTCCAAGACCAACGACCGTCCAAACGTTCTTACGTTACCATTACCACAACTGCGGACAATAACAATCATTAAATAAGACAGCACCAAAATAAGAAAAGAATGAAAAACGACGCATTCTTTTCGCGCAAGTTATGCAACCCAACACGCAATAATTGATAATCACACTAATTAAACGCTTCGTCGAAAAAAATAATGTGTATTGAAAAACAGCTGAGTCAGAAAATGTGGTGAAAGTTATATTTCCCCATGTAATTCAGTTTTTTTTTTAATATTTATATATATTTTATAGATATATTTATTTACAAATAAATAAGGATTTTAATTTCAAAAAATGTATATTCGATATGCAAATGCGGCTTTGCGCAATGGCGTTATTTTTTACGAAACATTTATGGCTCTGTGAATATATTAAATTCGGATTTTATGCCGTATATTATATGATTAAGTTATAAAATACATGGCAAAAGATTTACCAATGTTGTAAATGGTGCGATTCAAAAAAAAAACGATATGAAAACACGATTATTTCAGAAAGTATTCAGGTCGTGTCTGCTGTTTACGATAAAAATATAATATACTAAATTTTATTTTAAAACTTCAGTGTCGAGTAACATAGATCTTTCTGTGGATTGAACTTGTATTAGTTATTTATTGATCTTTGTGTTATTTCTTGTATTATTATATTAAATCTAAATTAAGTTCCATCCAATTTTACCAAATTTTAAGACCCTTAGACCAGATTTAAGAACAAAAGTCACAATAAACTTAACTTTAGAACATTATATGAAATTAGTTATACAATGTATTTTATAGCTGTAATAACAATTTAGTAAAGTGATTAAATGAGTAAGTTGATTTTTTTCCTTTAATTGACGACATTAAATTAATTTAATTTTTATAATAAGAAAGTTCAAAATAAAAATAAGTTAAAAAAAATATAAGATACATGTCTTTAGATTTTAATAACTTAATAGTTAATTTATTTATTATATTGGAATCAAATTACAAAAATAAACATAAGCATAAATATATTTATTTATATAATTCATTTTTTGTATTAATCATACAGATATATTTTTTTTAAATTTAAAGATTACCATATTGCGTATATATCACTTTTATTAGTTATAAAATTGACAGAACAACTATATTATTATTTTCAGTAATAACGATAAGAAATTTAGTATGTATTTAAGCATCAATCAAAATTGATATATTACTGCGCACGATTGGAATAAATGATGCTAAACTTACTAAATTATTGATAGTAAACAATCTACTTTCTAATTATTTCCAAGAATTGCACGGAAATAGACCAATTAATAATAGTCGATGGAATTAGATCGTTAATAATAGAATAATATGGCATACAATATGATATGGATAAATCCAATAATGTTGATCGTGAAAATGCATTATCGAACCCGCATTAAAGATCATAATCATTAGAGCATTAAATATAGGTTAGCAGGAACAGAAGCTCTGAATAAATATGATATAATTTTAATTTATGATTTCCCCACACGATGCCTTCTAATAAAATAAAGGTCTTTAAATGAAAGTTAATTAATGATTCAGGTTTTTAAAACTACAGTAAGACCTCGTTTAGCGCTTATCGCGTATTCCTAGACGATAAACACGACGACTAAACTAAACATATAGTAACTAAGTAAATTTACTTACTATACTTATACAAACTTGACTAGATTTAATTAGGATTTTTTAATCGATATTGAACAGAAAATTGGTAATGACAAAAACCAAAAATTCTTCTGTTTAATTTGAAACAAAAATCACCAAATTTTTTTGGGTTACTTATACACATTTTAGCAGTAGTAATGAGGTATTTTTAACTGCTATTGAATAGAAAATGACTATTGGTAATGAATATTGATGGGAACCCAAAAAAGGTATATTCTGTAAATATTAAAAAAAAAATAGTTATATTCATCAACTTCCGGTTTGCGCAGATAACAAATGTGCATATGTATATTTTTCTACAAAAAAATGTATGTATATAGAAGAACCGAGCAATAATAACTGTAGTTTAAAAAAATATGTACAGGGTTTTGTCGGCCTCTCTGTTTCTGCCGATTTCGGTGGGGGATGAGATAGTGGGGCAGCGTTGCGTTTTATTGAGAGTTTCGGGCGGGTGATATAGAAATAAACAATGCCCGATACATTTTTAATTGAAAACATAAACCCCCGGTATCAATGGCATTGAATAGTAAATTAAATACTAAAACTGCTATCATTTCGTATGCAGCTATATGTTTTTGCAACAATTGAAACGTTTTCGTATTCAGTGCCATTATAACGTTTTGTCATTAAAATATTGTGTCATTCCGCATGCACACACACACAATATTATATCTCTGGTGTCCCTCTTCCCTTCGCGCTTCCAAAGCCGCCCCCCCGAATTTGCCGCCCTTTTCGCCGCTCAATCGGCGAACGGCACATACCGATGGTCTCCTCCGTCGCCCTTCGTTCCCCCCAAAACTCATTACGCGCAATTCGTTTTATTCCCGTTTATCTGCACATGCCTAGTTTGACAGATAAGGGATGGATGCTGCGACGCATCTCTCGTAAAATCTTCCATCAAATTCTCACCAATTCCTGCACCACCGAACATATTTTTATTTTACCGCTTTCATATGCGCCCCCTACCCACAGTTACACACATGCACCAGTATCTGCCGTTTAAACCAATGCTTTTTACGACACTCAAACGCGATTACGTTTATCACCGTTTCATACGCATAGCAAATCAAAGAACGATCATAACATCATTTTTGTCAAAAATACACATACAATCTATGCTTCTTTAAAAAAAAAGTTTAAATTTTAGTATGAGAATCTGAAAATCTACGTGGTTATTATATTTTTACTTTTATAGTTATTCCAATATACTTTATTAGTATTATTCCCAAGAGAAAAAAAATAGGTAAGTATAGGTAAGTAAATAGTAAGTTACTACTAAGAAAAAAATAAAGGAAAGTTCACACTGTGCGATCTAACAAATAATAGTTAATGTATATTTTAATTTTCATTGTGTTTAGTGTTTCTGTTATGTCTATAACAAAAAAGATTTTATACTGGAAAACAAAATTGTATGTCAATATAATTTTAAGTATTTATCTATTTTGACCTATTGTCGAATGTAGTATATGTATATTATAGACAAAATTTAATGAAATAAAAATGAATTGCACCACTTGTTAAACATATATAAAATTACAGTTGTCATTTGTGTACAAAGTACAATTAGTTTTCCGAGTTGTCCACAACCCATTTACTTGATAAATATCATGTAGTGCAGTGATTCTCAAATTTGTTGGTCCGCGACCCCCTTTTGGACATATAAAGTTTCTGCGACACCCCGAAGAATGGGTATGTATAGAAAAACAACCAAGATTGATCTCTAAGTTAATTTTTTACGACCCCCTTTTACTCGAACTTTGAGAATCACTGATGTAGTGTATACTTTTTGAAGGAATACTAAAATGTATATTCTTGTTTAAAATCTGTTACTTTATGTTTGAATTATGTACAATTAGAATATATTATGCGTAAACGTTAATTAAGGTTTCAAATTCGTATATACAGTAAATATTTTACATTATTTTAAATATATCTTTTTTAAATCAACTTGAATACATCACCATAACAAGTTTATTATACAATGTTAATTGCGAAACACTTTTACCAAAGGATCAAAACCTTTGAATAAAAATCATAATTATTTTCATCAAAAACAAATAACCATTACACTATATCCATTATTTATGATCAAAGCCCTTTTAAAAAAAAACACATGAGCAACAACTTGTGAATGTGTACAATATAACTTTTGTGCTAGGATAGAACCGGCGTGTTCTCTGCGTGCACAACTAAAAAAATATGTAGTAACGCATACAATACAACAATAAGATTTGTCGACAATTTAGCAACAGTAAATATTATAATAATTATGCGGTCGATTCGTTCCACTTACTCGCACTTACGTAAGCGCTTTTTTTCCGACCATCATTCCAAGAATATTGTCTTGCGCAATTGAAGCTACCAATATACAATCAAATAGACAAAATATAATAATTATTTATATAATAACAAAAAATTAAATATGATTATATATTATCCTGAAATTCATATATTTTAAGTTTTGCAAGAAATATTTTAATAAATATTATAATATAATTTTTGAAAAATCTTGAAATATTTCACATTTTATTTAGAAATAAAATTCAGTTAAATCCTGAAAGTTATTAAGTAATATTTAATTTACTTGTATAAATCGATGTAAATTTCAGTTTAACGTTTTACAAAATTATAAGAGACAAAAAGATTAAATCAAAACATAGGAAATTTACAAATTTTTAACGTATTTTGCATTAAAGAAAACAACAAAGTATGCATAAAATACTAAAAGTCGCTTTTAATTGCTTATTAACGTATTGAATACTGAAGTAATAACTACATATATGTCATGCAGAATAAGAATAACAATTTAAAAATAACTTGTCCTTTAACCTTGTTTTCTTTTGTTACATTATATAATAGTAAAATTAAATAAATGTATATTAATTGTTTCTTTTTAAACTCAATAAGTATAAAATAAAAATGATAATATGACGAAATATATTTAACTATTATATAAGTTAGATTCCAAATTTTTATATCTATATAATATTATGTTGTAGAAATTAATATCTAACTATACGGAAATATGAAAGAGCGATTACATGAATGAAAAGTTGGCTATAGAATAAAGATGCATATAATTATTTGTATTCTTTAAATAACACAATAAATAATTGCACAGAAAAACGTAATATACCGTAACGTAACTGCGTACACGCATCTGTTCTGCGTCGCGTTTCGATATATGAAAATTTAATTTTCCCGCGTTTTATTCTTCCTCTATGTTTTTTTCTTCTATGCTTCACGATTACATGCATTTATATATATGTATACACACATACGTAAATCCATGTATATTTAAATGCCGCATCTCTAATCCACGGACTCGGCTATAATATAAATAATTCCGGACTTTACACCCGCTCCTTTTTATTATTATTTATATATGCGTACGCCATCTCTGTTCATCTCCCTGCGCGACTCCGGCCTTTTTCACATACGTATTTCTATAATGTTTATTTTATTTGAAAGGCCTTTGTTTGATGAGAGCTCTCGTAAAAATTGGGTTTTATTATCACGAACAACATTTGCGTTCGGAGTTCAATTATATATATATACACACACATGCACACTGGAATACACATATATTTATTTATTTTTTATTTTAAACCACGTGTATGGTGAATATATATATATATACACTCACACACATATATACATTTTTTCCTGGATGCCAACGATATTTATTCAGCTTTATTTGTTTAGCATCGCTAAGCCCGTCTACTGATTTTTTTTCACCGAATCAATCACACGAGAATGAGCGAGAAAGAGATCGAAAATAAAAATAATACGTAACGTACATACGCATACGTACAGGCAACAACAACCCGTATGCCACCCAATTAATATTTATTGAAATTTTCTTTCCACGCACATACTCCTACATACCAAATACATCAAATACAATGGTCCACAGCGATGAACGTATTTTGAATATTTATAAATTGGAAGACATAAATCTAATTATCTGAAGTTAATTCGAAGAAGTACAGGCTTTATATGATCCAATATTTACATATTTATGTAAATTTGTATAATGCTATGAAGTATGATTCAATATTCTATACTTTATCTAGTTATTCCATATATTTGTAAAGTGTGTAACGAATATTTCCGGTAAATTATTGAATAATCTGAGCAGACTTAACACATGAAAACCTGTAATTTATGAAAATACTAGGTCTTACATTGAGATTATAAACGTTAACATGAATATAAATAAATTGTTTTTTTTTATGTATAAATATATTACAACGCGGAGCATACAAAGGAAATTTTAAATGAAATTGATGCCTTAAATTAAGTTGGAAATTGTACGTAGTTTCATGAAATTATCTTCAAGTAAGAAATTTACCAAGTAATTTAACATGTATAAAGATTTGGCACTCCCAACTATCGATATAAAGTGTTTTATATATGAGTGCGCACACCGACATCGCCTCTTGTATCTGCTTTCCAATATAACTAAAGTTGTTGCGACAATCTGAAGCTCGTTTTCAATATGTATATATCGCTTCAAGGATGCCAAATATTCGATCGCTTTGCGTTTTACTAACCTTATTAATTAGATATCTCTTTATAGAAAAACTTCGTTAATCCGGATATCGCATAGGCATTGTTGACTCACACTATCTCTTAATTCGATTGACCTTAACACCGATTAGCCCGGATTAGTAAATTATTGATATTTAGATATCAATTTTTTGCATATTCATTCCACAAAATCCAATAGTAAATATATATAATAGAATGTATTACAGACTAACAAGTTCTACGATTATAAACTTTTCCGTACTGATAGTTCCTGTTAAAGTATAGTTTAAATTGATTTGTTAGAGATTATGTTTGAAGTTAAGTTTGTGTTAAGGTTAGGTTTGATTAACACTTAGTGAATAGGTATTAGATTAGAGATTAACTTATTCAAAGATTAAATTGAGGATTATATTAGATATTACGTTCAATGTAATTTAAATTATCATTTTGAGTTTAATATCAAACATACTACAACATTACTAATGTAACTTATGTTATAACATGGAAAGTTATAGCTATACTTTTTATTCATTGATTTATAAAAACTAAAGAATTTCTATAGTTCATGCTAACAATTCACATTAGGATGAACTAATCAAATCACTTAGTTTAATGAAAGTTTTTGAATGAAAAAAAAAAAACTTACCGACAATCATCTTTAAACGGTAATAGAAAGTTTCGTAAAATTTGGATAACTCACCTGCAAAAGAAAGAAACATAAAGACCATTAGTAAATTGTACGTTGGGTATGTGTATCTGTGTAGGTGGTTAATCGGACATGACAGAAAAGAAAGAAAGAATTGTTTGAAATCCGGAAGTTTGTTTATTTTGATGTGGGAGCTGAGGATCCGACAGTTCGACCGAGCGAATGGTGCTTCGATTCGGATTAGATTGAGGCAGGTCAGGAAATCTAACAGTTTCACACACACACCGACCACACAACTGACCTCTCTTTCCTTTCTCCATTGCCGCCTTTGATCCCATCCAAAATAATCTCGTAGGCACGCGACCCACGAAACAAGTGAACCAGTTAAATCGAAAAAAAGATAAGTTTTTTTATTCAATCGTTTTAGCATATACATTTCATGGGGAATTCCCAGATCCTCAATCCCAGTTAATCTTGTTATTTAAACAGTTTTTTTATAATGTGATAATCTCATCCATTTAAATGGACTAATTGAAAATCAATTACAAAATTGGTAAAATATTCAATTTTTGATATAACAAAATATAGCAATTACTTGCTAACACCGTGATGTGGGAAAATATTCTATGCTTCATTTATTTTTACAACTCTCAAAATAATGTGCATATTATTATATAAGTGGTTATTACATCCAATTTGTGTTTCATGCGGTTTCAGTCGGCACACTCAACCACAATACAACATCCATATACAGATGTGCTCGCAAGGATAAAGGAATAAAATAAAAAATGATTAAGTTTTTGGGTGGTCGAAGAGCTCGAAGCCATCGCTGCAGCCGCAGGCTAAAACTCATAATGTATTCTTTTGATTTAAGCAAATCAAACATTAAATATTCCGTTGCGATTCGAACTCTCTCATATGTATACGTACATATACGCACACAAATGGAAATTGATTGAATGGTTTTCAATTAACAAATAACAGAGGAACAGAGACCAAACTTTCGCTGCACCGGGAATAGAAAACGTTACAAGTTGGCATAACACAATCGTGGGGTTGAGGACAATGCAATATTGTTTATTGTTGTTACCCTCGCAAATTTTTGTTTTGCATCCTGCATTGTTTTCTTTCCTAGCAGACCAATTTTTTTAACACCCTGCTGTGCATTCAAAGCTACGATATTCGTGCTAGTTTACTTGAAGAATATTATATTAGATTATCAAATAAATATGAATTGTAATTTACTTGTTTTGCAGGACGTCCATTTCATTCAAATTACTAATATTGACTTAATTGCAAAATAGAAACAATTGTTTAAAAAATACAGGACTAATGTTTTTATTATTATCTATTAAATAAACATAATTTAACTTCAAGTTATGATTCAGATTTTTTTAAATAGATCTCATTCATGTTTTATTTATCAATGATAATTTTTATAATTTAAAAGTAAAATATAATACTTGAAATTGTTACAATACTGATAATATAAAATTACCATTCATACTCAAAAAAAGTCATGTTCATTAAAATAAAGTAATTTTTTTTCAAAACCTTATCTGTATCTATTTTCCTTTTCTTGTTATTTTTCTCTCTTTTATTCAGAATTTAATCGCAATTTCTTATATTTTATTAGATCAGTTTTGAAATGAATTGTAATTTTGAATTCACTTTATTAAGAAAACTATTTAATATTGTTCTGAATAAATAAAACGCATTATTTTTTATATTAGTCAAATAATAGTGTCATAATTGGAGAATAAAATATAATTTTCTGTAATTACAATACAGTTGTTTTTAATGTATCGTTCATATTTGAATAAACCATGTTTAATAAGATATAGTAAAAAAAAACTGACTCCGTTGGAATTCCATATTATAAAAACTAATGTTTGAATACTTGAGTTGATATATTTTCCATAAGAATCCTCATTGTAAGTTAATAATTTTTAATACAAAAATTATACTTTTTTTCTTAGGAAATATGAGTCAATTATACAATTTGTTAATATATATAGTAATCAGTTTGTATTATATAAATATGAGTTGGACGAATTGTACGCGTGTAGTTAGACGTGTTCAATGCGAACGTGAACGACGATTCAATTCCATCGCAAAGGAATAAAATATATATTACGTGAATGCCAATTCCTTCTTCTCCTCATCTGACCGTACATATTTATTTTTCCCCTGCATCCTTTAGCTCTTTGTTATTATTTATATATAAGGCGAGGAATATTAAGAAGCAGAGAGCGCAGGGAAACCAGTTCTTCTCATGTTGTTATATGTACGTATGTTTGTGTCTGAATGCATGAGTGTGTGTGTATGCCGGAGAAGGAAATTAAAATAAATAAAGTATGCATTTTACATATAGACCCGACTGCGAGGGAACCCAGTCAGTCGCCCATTGTACCGATATGGATTTATGAAATATTGGGAGTAATCCAAAGGCTGTCGTAATGAATATTTCTTAGCGGACGATTAATTGAGAAAGCAGCCCCCCTTAAGTACCTACACACACAAACTTCGCAGAACGAGATTTTCTCTCTTTCTCTTTTTCTCCTCCTCCACAACCGCGAATGGAGGAGAGGCTCTTCCTTTTTCTGTCCATCTCGATTTTCAGTTTTATTTTTCGTTTTTCATCGACGTACGAATTACATTGTAGTCCCGTGATAAATTAGCACTAACAAATGACTTTTATACCGCAAAACACACTTAAACATAAATCCACGTACTGCTTACAAGTAATAATAAGAAAACAAATTGAACGTTCGTAGCATTTGTTGTTACCAAGGTGACAAATTTTGAAGACATAACTTAAATTACATAAGTAATTTGAAAGTCTTTACAATAAAATATATAAAATAGTACTTCATATATTGTACTAGGATAAACTGATAAAATAAACTAAGTCACATTAATTTACTAACTAGAAGATTAAACTTATTTAACTGATAGATAGTGTTAATTAAAATAAACTTTATACATTTGCAACAGGCGTTCCTCAAGGTAGTGGTATAGGTATGATTTTGTATCTTTTCATAGCAAAAGTATTTTTAATAACAAATAAAATGATTTATTGTTAAATTCAAGATTTATAAATTTATTTTTATTCGATTTATTATTCTGCATTAAAATTATGTTTATCATGAAATACTGAAATTGAAAGTAGTTATTACATATTGTGTCTTTTCATGAAAATGTTTTTCATGTTAAAATTAAATTTAGAAAAAAAAGTTAATATTCCAATGATTCTTCAGAGAATATATTTACGGCATTACTTATATTTCCCATTGAATGCAAGCGTACCTTTTTTTCAGTGTTGTTCTCCGTCTCTGTTTCTCCCTTTCTTATATAAGTATATTTTATATATGTAATAATTGAGATGTAAATTGTACGTGGGGAATACGCTCAGTTTATAATTAAATAGTCTCCTGGCCTGGTGATAAATTAGCACTAATAAACGTGCCTTAACCTAAGCACATTCTTCATTCTTCTTCAGCGGCCGTTGCGAGAAGTGGGGAGGGTGGAAATATATATAAGTATACATATAGATATATTTTCATTTTGAAAGAAAACAAAAATGCGGCTTGTGTTATTAAGAAAAGATAAATCTGATTGTAATGATACGTTTGGCCAGCCTACAAAATGGGAATAGTAATAATACCGGGAGAGAAAGAGAGTGAGCGGAGAGCAGCGGGAATAAAATAATAATAAGGAATAGGAAATATATCAATAATTATAATCAGGACTGATGTGTATCGATAATACATATTTGAGTCTGGTCGGATGATGTGGATGTGGTCAGAAAGACTGAACGAAGCGAACACACATACACCTAAGCGATCCCTCTTCTCTTACACAAACGCACACGTACATCACGTATGTGCGAGAGCGAGTGAGTGAGAGTTCAGCAGCCAAGCCCTGATGTAATTATGTATATGTTATGATCTATAATTCTATGTCTGGCCATGGATATATAAATTTATAAAAGATAACCACCACCACCAACAACCACCATCGACATTTTTTTCTCTTTCACAAGTTCTCTTTTAAGTTGAATTATTATGATTATTGGCTCTTCTTCCTCGACTTTCTACTTCTCGGTTTCCTTCTAATTCCATTACTTGTTAGAATCTCTTATAGGCGACCGCCATATCTATTAGTCGTTTATTTATTAATGAAAGAAAGCAATTGAGACAATTGACATCCAAAATATATGAATGATACATCTACTAGGCTTCGAAGTACTTGCATTTTAAGCTAAAATAAAATTATCTATTAGTCGCATATGTTTGCTTATTTATTGTGCTGTCCGTTATCTGATACGCCAAAACTGACTATCTCTATTTACAAGTTCTTATCTTACTTTTGACCATCTCTGCATTGCGAGAAAGGAAAACAACATCACAATATTTCAGAATCTTATTATATCTACTTTATAAATAGAAAACATCAGTATTTTACTATCTTTTCTATATATTAAAATTGAACTCAATTTAATTAAATATATAAGGACAAACAATATTTATTACAATTTACTAGTAACTTATTGATATAAAGATAAAATAAATAGACTGCCGTCTAATAAGCTATATCTTTTACATGTACAATAAAGTTTAGTTGTTATTATTCATAAGAATATTGATTGAAATCGAAAAACTTATATTTTTTTTTTCAAATTTCATTAACTTATAGTATAAGTCTTATAGTATACCGAGAAATGGCGTTACAGAGTAACAATGTTAACACTTAAATTCCTTAAGTTTCAATTTGATACCTAAATACATTAACAGTTACTGCGACATATTGAAAGCCTTAATTCCTGTATCAATATTGATACCTGCTTCTTTTTTTTTTTCTGAAATAACTATGTAAAATATGTATTGTGATTTTTTTTGTTAATTTCCCTTTTATCTGGCTACTACAATAGATATGTAGATATTTTTTAAAATTTAATTTGAAAAATCAGGCTTCTAAGAGTTAATTATTAATTATAACTAAAGTAATAATAAAACCTTAATAAGTATACATGTTAATGTAACATAATTTTAATTGCTTTCAATGGAACGATATATTTTTAAATTAAATCTGCATAATTAACATGTGAATTCTAATAGAAATCAATCAATTGCGATTAGTTGCGTTAAATAATTTATAAACTTGTATTATTATGTATTACTAGCTGCATATTTAAATGGAAGATGAAGGTTAACTGTAATACTGCAAACTGCAATAATAATAATTGAGACGTTGACAAATGTGAAAGCGAAATGGGGGTATGTCAGTTGTTAAAATTAGTGAAAAGGAGAATTTGACATATGGCAAAAATACGTTATTAACGATGAAGGGAATGCAAAAAAAAAACAACAAGTCAAACCCCATATATATATATTTATGTAACGTTTGTATTTATCAAATGTATATGCTGTGTATACTCATGCATATATAAAATGTAAATTGCAATTACACACAATTCTCATCAAAAATCGCTTAAGTTGCTCTGGGGGCCTTCCACGTTAATGACGCGAACATATGTCTGATTTTATATTGTCTGCATCTCCCATTCCCTTCTCCTCTCAGCCAGTGTTTGTGTATGTTACATAAAATAAATTATTCACCAAACAAAAACCATCGTTGAACAGACAAGGAAATTAATTATTTTTATTCCGAGCAGCACAAGCGGCGAACGGAATGAAAGAGGATCAGCAACAAATAAATACGGATTCTCTCACTCTTTATCCTCCCCTCCTCACGTTATATCTTCTTCCTTTCAATGCGTTACTACATACCTCAGGCGAGGAATTCCATTCGTTCTTTTTTTTTAAATAATCGGATGGAGAAGTCAATATCAACCTTTTTCCATTGGATTATTTTAATTACATAATAATTGCATAATCAAGAAGGGTTGAAATGGAATATTTATATAATATAATATTTAATTAAGAAAGGCTAAAATCTGTTGTTTTTTTTTAACTTTAATTATATTGTAATAATTAAATCATCAAAAGGGGTAGAAGCAAATTGGTATATACAATATGAAAAAAAGCGATGCGTGAATTTGCATGAAAATAAGGCAAGTGATTTACGACACGAAGCATATTTATTAAAAACCTATGCAAATGACTCGAATAATTCCAAAGGAAAGAACGTATTTCGTAAATATAAACACCGGCGCTAATTAATAATATTAATTGGGCATTTAATATCAAATTAATAAAATAACAGTACGAGTTACTTTCAATTTATATTATTATAAGAATTAGACTGTAATAAATCGATGTGTACAAATAAACATCGAATTTATCTGTAACTTTTATCAGGACAAGCGAAATCAAACCAGATAATAAATGCTTTATTTACAGATGTCAATTATCAATAATTCAAACCGAAATTATGGTTCCGGAAATCCGTGTATTAAGTCAAATTAATTGATAATCACAAATGTAAAATGAGTAAAAAATATATTAAATACAAACTTAATTAGAATATTATTGAATAAATAAATAATTTATATACAAATAAATGTTGTATAGTTTAGTAAGCAACTAAAATATTCAAGAAGTTCAACAATTCCGAACTTTGTACTACAATATTTATATGTAAAACATTTTAAATTAATTTCAATTAGTACTTAGATTTATGTGTAAACCATTTTTTTTAATAATCTCTCCGCAAGATAAAAAAAATACTGTTACGTAATTTATTTCATGTCGTTTATGATAAATTATAAATAAACATAGATTTAAATATTAAAAAAAATATGTATAATATTTTTTGCGTGCGGCCGCATGAAATATTTAATTATTATAAAATTTTATTAGTTTTATTTAAATTTTATGTAAAACGGGAAAGTTTCCATTAAATAGCTTTGCGTGCCATTTAACGTTGAAGTGTAATTACAATAATACGATCGCTGTAAAATTTAATATTTTATTTAATAATAAAAAAAAAACTAGTGAATAAAATATCAGGACGAAATTAATAAAATATATTTATATACGCCGTGGAAATATAAATATTTTTTTATACAGAGATCGTATATTGCTAATTGCACCTGGAAAGGGTTAACGTGCAAAGGACATTAAAATGCATTGCGATTAATAGTTTTATTTGTTTTGCTCGTCGCGAAGAATTTTTTTGTTTTCGCTTGGCAATCGATAATTCAAAGTTCCCTGAACTCGCGTTATTTTATTAAAGTATGGTTACAAATTAAACATAAAGACAGACTGGTTGTGTGGGCCGCCAACAAATGAGAACTGTCAACACTGTCCATAAATAAGAAACTTGCATCTCGTCTCTGTAATAACATATATTTATTTATACTTGTATACGTATATATCTATATATGTGTATACGTCCATATATTCTAGATATGTGTACAGTGGAGGACAGTGCAAACACAACACGCTGTACACTTGCAGCGTTGCCAGGAAAGCCAAACAATAAGAAAGAAAAACAACGCGAGAACTAACCCCAAATATAATATTTACTAATTGCCATTATGTGCCTTTCCAATTCGTTCTTGTTAGGCTCTCTTTGCCTCTCTAACATCAAATGCACACACGGCCAACATAAAATTAGAAACTCACAGTGGAGACACTTCTGACACCGTCGAAAAAAAAAAGAAGACTAACCTACAAAACTAATATAAAAGATAACTCAATGCTAGTCAACTTGTGCTCAACGAAAACATAAGTTATTTAAATTATTCAATTATTTCGGTTCAATCAAAACTGCTTTATCCAAATGACGTTAAGGATCAAATTCCAATATATTTATGTTTTCTATAAATTATGATATATGATACTAATTAAGAAAGTCTAAAGGCATTAAAAAATAAGCGATAAAGATTGTAAATTCAAAAATCAAGGGCCATCGGTCATTTAATTAAACTCTAGATATTAAAATCAACAACAACATGAAGAAAAAAAATGTAATTAAGTTTTTAATAGAATTTCGTGTCTTTTTTTTTTCTCTCTCTCTCTCTTAATATATATATATTTTTTTATGTATGCCGTTCCTTTATTTGTGTCTTCTTCCATATATGTGCGTGGGTTGGGTTTGAGTATAAAAATCATGAGGCGATAAAGTTGGAAAATTTAGTGGCCGCTGAGACGGGAGGCCCCCCAAGTACAATAAATAAGAAAGGAATAAATGGAATCAATAATTAATATTTACGCCCCGAAGGGCCTCACCTTGGTCCACACACCGATGACCCGACAATCGTCTTCTTCTTCGGTCCCTTCATTACCTTCTCTTTCGCATTCGTAACGTATTTTTTGGCTTTATGAAGGCCGCCCGAAGAAGGAAAAGCGACTTTTATAGGGGTTTCGTACCAGCACCCCTTTGCCACATTAACAACCTGCCAGAAAAGGAACTGGGATGCGATGACCCTTACGACTATCAAAGCCCGTCCCTTCTCCTTTTTTTCTATTTCTTGTATCTCTCTGTCCTTCTTCATATATATATTTATAATATGAAATGAAGATTTAGTGCCCATTAATCGCCTTTTATGTGATGTCCACGGGAAAAACCACGAAAGCTATTACCCGTTTGACAGGCGGCCCAAAAAAATAAATAAGAGAAACAAAACGTACAAACCAAAACCGAACAGACGTAACAATAAAAAACGATAATTTCCCATTGTATTACGTATGTAAAATACTTAAAATTTCCTTTCAAGGAATATATATTAAAAATAATAAAATTTTACAAATAATAATAAAATTATACTGATATATTTGTTATTAATATAAATTTAAAAAATATTGTCCCAAAAACTTATCATTTGTTAATGTAATTTTCGTTATAATTTTACTTACAATCTAAAGCAGGAGTTCCCAAACTTTTTCGGTTTGCAGCGCATCACACACAATTTTTCCGCGGCGCCACAGCGTACAGGTTGGGAACTACTGATTTAAAGTGTATAACCGTAAACCGTTACGATTGAAAGAATATGGAACAATAATTAAATAAAATATTTTATCTCCAATTTAAGTCTCATCGAAATTATAGTAAGTTCTCGCTATTGTGTATAAGAAATGTGTCATTAATTAGTAATTAGTAATTATTATAATTTATGGTCAGAAAATATTACAGAGTTATTCAAATTAATCGAATACAAAGAGCAGAGTAAGGTAACAATCTTCATCAAAAGCCTGGCTGTATCAAATTACCAATCAATGTAAATCATATCTTTCTTTATGAGGAACGTGTTCCATATTTATTCTCCAATTAATTATAACGTATTTAAAAAATAAGAATTCTTATATTAATGGAAACAAAATATGCGTATACCGTTACAAAATATTTTGTTTCCATTAATATAAAAAATATATATCTCAACAAAATTACATCTTAAAACATATTCATTTAATACTACCAAGCTTTAATTTAATAATTGATATTTTATAACTATAAATTTGGAATATGAATGAAAACGTTGTTGGAAAAATTATAGTTAAGGTGATGATGAAAGTATTTATCGTGGGAATTGGTGGATGCCTGTAGTCCGCTGCTGCAGGATGTGGATTTAGTTTGGTGAATCCGTGTAATTATTTTGTCAAATGTTTGGACAAATAATGTTTAATAATGATGGGAATATATCAAAGCCGTTTCCCGAGGAGCAGTATCTCGCCGCGCGGATTGAGCCGGAGAGTTGGTTGGCTTGGGGCGACCTTAGATCAATGATTAATAGATCTATAACTCTACCAGGTGAGCAGCGGTGCAACAGCACTAATAGTCTACGTAATATATTTTGTAGGAATTAATTGTCGACCAACATTCATCTTGTGTACGCGTACGTTAATGTCAAAACAAGTTAGTGGATAGCAGGGAACTCGAATATACCATACCAACCATCCCAACCAACTAGCCAGCCAACCATTTGGATAGCAGAACGCAGAATGCACGAAGAAAAGACCGACCCCGATGGACGAATGGGTTCCCTTCCTCACTCGAACCACAGGACGAAACCGTCCCCGGCAATTACGTCATAAATTGAACAACTCTCCTCTCTCGCGTTTATTATTATTTCCACTCGCGATGCTCATTCCCCAAGGTATTTATTATATAAATACAAGAAAAACGAAATAAATATAATTTCAGATTATTAACCCGCTCCCTCCTCCGCCACGCCGTCATCGTGATCTTCGCCTTCCTCCTTCACCTCCCCACTTTCCAACGCCCTCTCCCATCTGGATTTATTATTGCTGCTCTCCATCCTTTTGGATTAATTCGTGCAACCACAGCTGATGGCAACAAGGACAACCAGTCGAAGAAACGCGCAAGGATTCGGTCGTTGCGTAATTGCACATGGGAGGACGACTCTGGGTAATATTTCCTACGCTTAATCCGCGGACGTCATCAGCTAGTTAGCATTGCAATTTCCATTTTCATTTCAAACGTTAACAACAATAACGGCACAAACTAACCGAAAAAAATAATAATACGCGCTACAAATTACGCCCATAGGTAATTATCTCCGAACTGATTTATTGCACCTCATCATCGTGCTTTAGCGATGACTTTATCAAAAAAGTACCAAAACACATTGCAGATACCCAATTTTTCATTACCCAATCAAGTTTATTTTTTGCTCACTTGTTCGCGTTTTATTTAATTTATTTAACATGCCTTGCTGATTCCGAAGATGATTTATTGCAGCTTGTTCTTTGCATCTTCTGCTCCTTAATTTTTAACGTCTATCTTTCTCTCTCTCTCACGAAAGTCACGCATTCACGTTTCTTCTTCATTTTGGAATTTATTATTTAGTTATAATTACGACCTCTGGGCACATTGCATGTAGATTATAATTAAAAGAAAAAAGCGCGCCCAAATGTGACGCGACCACCAAGAACACCGAGTTCGGTCGTGATCCCCGGTACGCAAATAAATCATTGCACGTTGCAGCATTATTATTAACAACAAAGAGAATATGCGAAGCGAGCGGAAGAATGATGGAAAAGTTAATTAAATAATTACTTAATACTAATTAAGCTACTAAATGAACGAAAATGAATTGAACCGATGGGAAGATTTGTACCCTGATATATTGCTTCGCTTTCAAATTAAACTGGTTCTGCCCTTCAGTTTACGACCATTTAAATAATTCATTAATTAATCAATATATTAAGGATATTTTCTTATATTCATAGTACTAGTATTTATCAAAACATTTTATGTTTCACTTTATTCCTGTTATTATTCAATTTTGATACATTTAATTTATCGAATAATTATACCTGAAATATATTTGTATAATTTGATATATCTGATAAGAGTTGAAATCTTATTCTGTAGTAATAGCTTAATGGCAAGTCAGTGAAATCATTCAGTATAGTTTTACATTTGGAATTGCTACCGCTCTTTCGCATCCAACTTTTTTGTGTTATACACTACTTTGTCAAGATTTTTGTTGTAGACCCACCATATGTAGCGAGCATTTTTTGTTATTCGCTCCTGTATATTTCCCGAGAACGCAACATTTTTCCACTGTATGTATATATTTAAAAGGTTTCGAGTGCGTTATTTATGTTATTTCCAGGGGAGGGTTTTGATGAATAAACAAGTCTAAATGTTGCGGGTGGAATACCATATGCATACATACCACTCCCTCTCTCTCTATATATACTTTTTTGCGATATTTCAGTATCAATTTTTATTTGTTTTCAAGTATTTCATGCGGACCAGCAAAAGAGAGAAATAGCGGCGGGGGTATAAATAATGGGAGGGAGGTTTGCAGGAACTGAAGCGCCGATAGTGAAGCGAAAATAACGGACTGGAATAAAAAAAATGTTGCCTCTAATTTTATACGCCAATAGATCATAATATGTGAAATGCATTTTGAAGCAAACCCATCACGGAATGTGTATGCAAATCTGGGTGGAAAAATACTAGATGGATACGACGGCTGTATCGACAGAAAACAAGACGCGATGTGCCTATCTATGTGCACGGATTGAAAAAAGAGAATGATATAAAATAAAGCAGTTCGGAATGAGAGATGACTTATCGAACGTTGTGGAAATATAATGGAGATATATTGGTTGGCGATGTAATTAAAATGCTGGAATTATTATCCACATAAGTCGGTGTGATTTAAATCCTCGCCCGAGGAGGATGCGAGGTCGTAGTAGTATGTGCTCTGATCTCCACTACTCTTCTCAACCATCATCATCCTCCACCTCATGCCATCCTGATTCATCCAGATGCATATGTATCTCGTCCATATAGTCGGTGTATCTCCATATATCTGCTCTCTCCGGTGTGGATGTGTGCAGAGGATAGATATATATGCATGTATACACACGTATCGAGGATATAAACCGGCGGGAGGTAAATTATAAATATCAACTGAATATGCTGGGCCCTCGCATGCGGCCGGAAACTCAACGAAATATGGCCGAACGGCACCAAAACGGACACTCATTGTTTCCATGCATTTTCTACTAATTGACCACCGAAAATCCAAACGAATACCAATAAATATTTATATATTAATAAATCAACAACACAATAAAATGCTCTGTCAAATGCTGCACACTGCATCCGCCATTAAACATTTACCACATACCGTGCATAGGATACACAAATTCATTACACCTCAAGAATACATTTTTAATATGCATAACATATTAAACGCATCAAATAATTCAATTATACATTAAAATTCAAATTTTCGTACCTATATATATGTGTGTGTAACCACTACAACTGACAAATAAATTCGCATCACTTTTTGGACCTAGTCTGGTTACACTATTAGATTTAAATCGACAAGAAAGGTAAATTTCGAAATATTTATATTATTCTAGTTGATTTTTATAATTATAACTACAACAGTAACAAATTAAAAAGTCCTTTGGAATTAACTAAATTAACCAAAAATGTCACTTTATAAGGTAAAATATTTTCAATACAATTATTTTGAAACAATCTAAGGAAATTTTTGATGTATAACTACTTTTTATTAAATGTCATTATTGCACTTAAAAATATAGTTACGACTTTTAATTAAAAACTGTAGGCAATAATGTTTTTTATTTGCACTATATAATTAAGTCTCAAGTTTGAATGCATATAATGAAAATTTAGAAAAGTAATTACATATTGCAATCGATTAATGATGACAGAACATTCTTGTATAATAAACCGTGCAGTCTGCAATAATATATTACATTTGGGCTATACAATTACATTGCACTTTGAAATAAGATGACCATCTACATATTTTTTTTTCAATACGAATAATTGAAATAATCTTAAGAATATATAAATCCTCATTTACTGGTTTTGCAATCAAGCGATATAAACTAGTTCACAAATGCATTAATTATTGCATCTCCTTTTACATTAACATTACATCATCCGCTGAGAACATGCTGGAAGACGCAGATCAGAAACAAACACACACAAACATATGACAAAAAAAAATGCAACAGCTAAATAATAAAACAACGCGCGAATTGGTTTAAATCAAAAAGTAGCTCATACTAAATTTGCATTAAATTAGTTCTATTTTCGGTGGTTCGGTCATTACGTGTTTCCTACTAAGTACACCTCGCTTGCACGATGATAAAAAAAGAGCACAAATTGCGTGGGCGTAACTCGGGCCTTTATCTTATCGGAAGGCCATTATCATTAGGACTGCAATTTACCAAATTCATAAGGTCTACATAACATGTCTGTGTCTAACAGAAAATAATGACCACGGATCTAATGCAAAACGCACTTAAGATTATATAAGAAAGTTTTTAAAATAATAAAGAGAAGAAGCAATATTAGAAATATCCCGGAATGGGTTTCGAGTTTCTTCCGATGTGTAAACACGAAAGGTGCGAAATGTAATCAAAATAGCAGCATGTGCAGAAACGGAATATGTGTAGCTTGCGAATGGAAATAATAAACCTCTAACAATACTTATAAATTATATATTATACAAAAAAATGCGAAAGGTAAGCAGTTTGTATGTATAAATAATATTTGTAATAAAATAATATTTATTTGCAAAAAGTATTGCAGAATCGAATCAGCAAAATGTTTATACAAGTCCGTTGACCTGAGATTATTCATAATACAAAACTTGCTAATTACATTTATTATTATACATGTTCTAAAATTAGTTGATCAAAGGAATGTAGTGAATGTAGGAGAATTTACGCAATTATTGCAAATTTGCACAAAAAGAACATCATTCAATTAATGCTTATAATTAGCATTTTGAATTTGCACTAGAAAAACAATATTTTTAGCACCTCAAAGGGTTATAAAATTAGAATTGTTTATATGAATAAAATAATTAATTCATGTTCACATTTTTAAGTCTAGAATCGTCTTGGTTCGATAGACATTGCAATATAAACTATATTTATATAATCAAGTCCACTTATTGAGTGCTATAGTATTTAAGCTAAATATCATTCTAAAAAAAGCTTAGATACTTTTTACATCATATTTAAACAGTGTTATTAATTTAAAATATCTTCTGCTAAGTGGACCGTTGACCTCTATAATAGCTCTAAAACTATAGTATCAAACATATATTTATTTATTTTGTAACCGGGAGAATAATTTACATTTTTTTATATACCGAGAGCCAATTTATATGAATTACAGAGAAAAAAAAACGAACAAATGTGCAGCAACAATACTAATAATAACCAACAAAAAAAAAAGATTTTCAGAGCGTATAACCACAAAACTCGCGCTCCGAGAATCACATTACAAATTAATTAAAATAATATAGAATTTAATTAAAATTAATTATGATAATCGTGGCTTCGGAATTGCCGCATTTAATGCGTAATTAAAATTAGACCAATGTTCGAACAAAAAAAAAGACAGAAATATAAATATCGAAAAAAATTCGTATATAACAAGTTTTCAAGTTCTTAATTTCAAGATTTTTCGATAATCATAATATTTGTTTCTTTACAAAATATGCATTAAATTTAAACTGTTTTAGTATTTTGTAAGTGTTGACAATATTTTTAACAATTTGTTGAAAATGGTCACCTAAATAAATATTGCTTAACTTTAATAAACCTTATACTAATCAATTTCCAAACATTCTAATATATATAATAAAAGCTGAAATATTAAAGTTTTTTTAGATTGTGTAAAACTGGATTAGATCATTGAACGAACGACGGCCAAACCTCTTAGGTTGGATTGAATTTAATTATTTTTAAATAGTAATAAGTATGTTGAGCATGAATATATAAAATGGAAACGCAAACCCGTTTCTATATATTAATTATTTCAAACCGGGCGAAGAAAAATTTAAAAAAAAAAATAACACCATGTATGTATGTACAACCAATAATGATATTTATTGCTGAACGATTTACGTCAGATCAATCTTTTTAACGTTACGCAATCCGTTATATTTATTTATTGATTATTTTCTCTTCTGAACCTCAAGGCATTTCAGTTTAGATTTTTTTTGTTGTAATATTTAATATGGAATAATTACATTTTATAAATTCTCTCAGATAAGTACTTTCATTTAGAACTCTCACTGTTTTATTTATTGTTTCCGAGAATTATAAACCACATTTCTGCATTTACATGTTCTTTTTATTTATCAGCAATTATTTTATGATATATTATATCACATTTTATACAGATGCATGTAGTATATAATTCAATCTATCTATAATATACTCCATTCCGTCTAAACAATTTAATAATTATATGTAATAGTTAGTTCATTTAAAAGCTTGTATTTCCAACTAATATCGAAAGTAGTGTTTTATTAAATAAAATAAATCATATTAATTATTTATTATTACCAATTTCCTGCAGTTTCACTTATTTATTTAACTGTATCTTTTTTTATAAATTCAATTCTTAATTATTACTTAGTTAATAAAATTATGTTTTTAAATAATTTACTAATTTATAACAATACTTATTTTCTTGAAGAAAAAAAAAATCATAAAGGTTTATATTATATAAGAAGTAGTACAAAGGAATGATTTAGGACGCATCATTTCTTACTTTGCCCAAGATTTAAAGAGATTCAAGAATATCAATTACATTTAATGTTTCTACAGATGATCTTAAAGTTGTATAAGAAAACTTTAAGATCACCAAATTTGTTATATATAAATAATTATCTTGAAGAAATGAGTCTACATATTTTGGAAATACATATGATATCGATGTATTTGCATAGATAAGAATGGAAACAATCTCTACTCTTACCAACAATTGCAAATGATGTTTCTAAAGATGATCTTAAAGTTACATAAGAAAACTGTAACATCACCAAATTTGTATACAAATAATTATCTTGAAGAGATGAGTGAAAAAATGCTATGATCTTGGATATACTTATGAAGTCGACAGATTTACGAGAAAATGTTAAAATAGATAAACTAGAGAAAGCTGCATATGAAGAAGATATTGCAACTGAAACTCATGTTCGTTCTTTCACTTTTAAAAGCCTTGAGAAGAATTTCAAAACATCGAAAAGTCAATTGAAATTTTACAGTCGTAACTTTAAGAGAATTGCAAAAGATAAAAAAAAATCTTTAGCCTCGGGAAATTTATGACAGAAAAAAAAAAGAAATTAAAAATCAATAATACATCTCTATTAAAAATATATATATATTTTTTCTATAATGGAGACGAAAAACGAGTATTGGATATAACGAGGTTATAGTTATTGTTCGATGCAGAGTTTGAATGATGTTATTGTTAAATTAGCAGCGGAAAAAGGGCATTTGCCGCGATGCAAAAGTGATTTGCGTCAATAATAAATGGAGGAGATCGACGCAACTTGGGCGCACCGCTATTAATACGTAATTTTCAAAAAATCATAACAACAAATGTATAATTCAAAAAACCGCATTTCTGAAAGCGTGAATAAATAATGGGGAACGTTGAATGCCGAAGATTTAATCTCTCATCGAATATACACATCTATCTATCATGCAATAATTGCTTGCAGAGAGAAAGAAAGAAAGAAAAAAAAAAGAAGATAAATATATAAAAAAGAAACGAAGGTTTGAAATTGAAGCGAAAGAAGAGAGGAAAGTAATTGGAAAGGGGATGCAGCAGGGGAGTTTAATAATTGCATTCTAGCCCAAATCAATTCCATCGTTTCATATATATATGAACGTATTATATATGTACAATTTTTAATAGGTGATATTTCTTTATTTTTTTTTTAATTTAAATTTTTCCATTAAGAAATTATTTATTAATAATAAAATTTCACAAGTAGGCCACAGAGCGTTTTAATTAAAGGATCCGACTGTAGATTGGTAGGAGCGACAGAGATAGAGATGGTTTTAATGAATCGCATTACGTTCCCTATTTTTATGTTTCATTATACCTCGGGTATTGGTAAATATTATCTATATATATATACAGAAATATATAGATACACGCACGCAGCCATGCTGTGCGTATATGTATGTGTGTGTGTGCGAGAGCGCTTGTGTACGTGGCTATTATTGCGTGCATATATAATTATTTATTGAGCAAATTACATTATTATTATTATGTTGCGTTGTGCCAAATTCGTTCTAATAATCTATAAATGTGTAATCTAAATTATTTGCACTGGCCAAACATAATAAACTGTTGATTATATTCATTCATCCCGTCTACGACATTAATTTTTAATTGGCGTCCATTTTACAATCAACGTCCACTTCAAAATTTCCCGATTCAAAACCGTTAACGCAGAGACAAAACCATTGCACGCATTTCCATATTTCATTCATTTCCACCCAAATCCGCCACAAAAAAGGAAATAAACAAACAAAAAGAAACTTAAAGTAAAGTTTTATTTTTTACTAGAAAGTCCTCCAAAGTCATGGAAATGTAATGATGAAATAAGTATAAAAATCCAACATATATATCGAGTGCAGTTTGTAACCGAATGCTTATAATAAACTACGGACATTCATAAACAGCGCATTTTATTGTGGAGGCAAATGAATAAATAAATATCATTTACTTGTGGGAATGCGCGCTTCAAGGTTCGTAACATAATAATTATTAAAACTCAATTTTCTTATTAATAATAATGTAATGGTTAAAATAAAAAAAAAACACGAAGGAAACGCAAAACCGGCCGACATATTACTCGATGACACATCGCATTTCGATATGGCAAATGTTATAAATAATAACACACGATCGATTGTTATTTTGTGAACGTACAACAAACAACAAGAAGAAAAATAATAAATAAGCAAAAATTATTTTTGTTTATTTATTTTCTTTACTTGGAAATAAAACGAAACAATTAAACTCGATTGTTTTGCTGAAGGTTTATTTATTGTCTCTCGTCACAAATTATTCCGGAATTTTCAAGGTGGTGTTTTGTTTTATTGCTTTCAGACGCCAGCTGGGCTCACCCTAGGTGGCTTTCCAATAGAAGAGCATTTCCATATAAATCATTGAAACCAATCTTTTCGAATGAAAAAAAAACGTATCTCTCTCTCTTAATTACTAATGATTTTTATAACTTGTTTATTTGATTCTAATTGAAACGAGTGTAATTAACTTACTTTAATAATAAACTCAATAAGTTTTTTCTCTCTCTTTATAATAGCCTCAATTACATGAATCTTACTTGGTAGTAAGTACTTTAATAACAAATTCAATTATATTTCAAATCTTAAATTCATTACTAAAATTGTAACATTTTGTATTAATTGTCATTTATATCATAAAATTTAAAAAGGTAATTAGTTAAATTCAAATTATCAAACAGAACTGCAGTGAAATACTCGTATAATGAAACAATTATCCCCATATAAACTAAAGTAAAATACGATAATGCGTAACTTGTCAGAAAAAAAAAGTATAATTGGTCTTGCTTTTCATATTTATGGTTATTTCTATTCTTTCGCTTCTTATTCGGAGACATGCAAGTGTTATTAAATTTTACACAAAAAAAAATCACAAATAATAAATGAACACACGTTTTGAAAATGATGAGACTTCTCCTCTCCTCTTCACTCGTTATGCGAAATGACGCTCGTTAAGCAAGTCATTTTTACAATTTATTTTGCTCGTTAAGCGAGGTGCTCGTAAAGCGAGTTTCCACTGTATATTGAATCCGGATTGATCCAAATTGCACTATGCGAGGTATTCCTGTATATACAAATCTAAAAAAAGGCTAAGCGAATTTTTGCTTTTAAAAATTCGATTTTACAAACATAATTATTTTAAATTTAGCGTCGATGTCAATGTTGCATTATTAATAAAAGATTTAATTAATAAATAAATAACTTAATTTATGACGATACAGCTGTTTTTTTTAATTAAATTAATTGAATAATAATACATGTAAATGTATTATTCATGTCGAATCAATATTATCATTATTATTATAATAATGAAAAGTGTGGAATCGGCGATGACATGATAACCCTGCAATGTCAATGATGTTTGTTTTTTTTGTCTTCTACATAATTTATTATTGAAGTTATTGGGTGGAGTGGAATAAAAATATTATTAATGAAATGACGCATAATTTATGAAAATATTTGTAAATATATTCAAAATTGTTATGAATAATAATAATAAGATACATTCACACATGCGACCAATAGGCGAATGGTTAAGTCGCTCTAGCCACGATTCCGTGCTAGAGATTCGAATCCTAGTCAAGATAGGCCCTTTATGAGCCCTCTCGGTGCTTGCAGCAACAGGGCCATCGTTCATCACGAATGGACAGTAAAATGAAAGAGATTCAACATAAGAACGTTAAGTGTTAAGTTTACCAAAAAAAATGTCTTCCGCCATTAGATTTAATGATTGTTCGCAGAAATAAAATTGTAAATTAAATATACTAGCACATAATATAAAAAATCACATATATAAATGATCAAAATAATAAAAAATAATAATTTAGTTAATAAAAAACGGATTAATTTGAGTGGTAATAATGATGGTTATTTAAAAGATATACTTTAATTTTGTATAAAAAATGCATGGAGGGTGGTGGTATTAATCGGTGTTCTCGTATGGAAAGTGTACATACGTTGGTCGTCGAGGTTGTCGTTGTTGTTGTTTCTGTTGTTGCTTTTGGAACAGTGAAACCGTGGCTGAGTCGAATTAAATAATGTAATGGTTTTTGGGTAGGCGGTTTTAAGGGCTGCGGCTGCCGGGGCTTGTTTGTGTTTTGTAGGTTGCGGTTAAGTTACAATGTGAATAATAAATGGCATTAATATAAATGAATTGTATATTTCAACATTAACCGGCTATAAATTAGCGCAGTGGCAGCGGATATTATTATTTCATAAAATGCAGATATATCATGTGAAATGTATAAGGGAGCAGCACCTCCTAAATAATGCATTTCCCCCCTCTGCCGCCCCTCCCCCCGAGCGCGCGCCCCACGGCCGGGGCACAATGGATTTGAATATACATTATTTATATGCACTCTCGAAAAAATACTACACTTCCTTTCCATATTTTATGGCATCGAATAAAAAATAATAGAATATTATATTAGTTAATGCCAACCGGCCGTCGCCCCCTTCGTCCCACCGCCGCGCGTCCTTCCACCGGTAACGCTCCGCCCTCGCCGCCCCCCGCGCCTTTGGGCTGCACATCACAACTTTTATATTTATTTGGAATTACTTATTCATATTAAATTAGTTTTTCTTGGCGTTGAATTTTAAATAAGTCACGCAGATAAATATATATATATACAAACACTCATATAACTATACATATGATACATATATAGATATATACGTTGTCCGTTCAGAAATAACTCATTCCAAGAACGGAATTTATATCATAAAGTCTTATTATGTCCGCCGCCATTATTCAAGAATTTAGATTTATTTCAGACAGCTCTTGCGCCGTATATTATTATCTAATTGAGGTCTCGTCATTAATCTTTTTATTAATATAATCTTATATTTACATACCTTGTATTTTTCATAGTCTCCTCTAACGCAACGCGGCGCTCCGCTCCAAAATCCATCGTTAAGTTATATAATTAGCGCAGTGAAACGGGACGAAAAAAAGTAAAATAAAAACATAATGATAACTAAAAAAAGTGGCGAAGGGAAGAAGAAGTGTATCTAGAACTATATAATCTTAGGCCGACGCTGCGAAATCGGTACATCACCGCAAATTACTGTTATCCACGATATCGGACGACCAAAAATATAACCGAGTTGGATGCTTTCTAAGCCCAAAAAAACTATTTCATTATATGCAAAAACGTAGTTAAATAAAAATATAGGGCAGAAAGACTTGTGTAGCCACAATATATTATGTTATGTTTTTTGAGTATGTATTATGATTTGTTACAGTAAATGTTATTATTATTATTATTATAAAAATATATATTCTTGATTCATCTTTGAGATTTTCTTGCTTTGTTTCTAATTCTACAGGAAATGAATTGAAGTAAACAATATCAGCATATGTTTCGCCACCAAGCCTCAATGAAATTTAACACCAAAGAAATAGTTCGATGTAAGCTATTAATAAAACAACTTACAAATTACAGAAAATGAAAACAAAATATTGAATATATGTGATAAATCTATGCACTTAGCATTTATGAAACTATTTGTTAGCAAGTAATGTAGATTATTCAAATAATTTATTTGACAGAGATTGCTAAAGTTTTGATTAACTGATTTTGATACTGTAAAATCAATTAAGCCGTGCTTTTTCACCAATTATAAATGAATCATTTACTTGAAGAGTCCAAAGTAATATATATTGTTTAAATATTAAATAGTTTTTTTCGTGACATTACAAGAAATTCAAAAGTTAAATTATTATTTTTTGTAAAAAGTACCTTTCTTGAATACAAATAAAAATATGCAAACAAGTTTTTATAACGCGTTTTATAAATAGATTTGAAGAAAAATAAAAGCAATTTGTTTTAATTAACCTCGCGCGTTTTATTAATTAAGATGCAACCAGCAAAATTTCAGCAGCAAGGAAAAAGAAACAACGTACAAGCAGACTGTAAATTTTTCAAATGTCAGACCAGAAATAAACTTGATTTGATTGCAATTCGTAAAAGATTGTTAACAAAAAAAAAAATACAACAACATTAGAATATAAATTCGTTCATTCGTAATAGACTCCATCTATTATAGATTAATCATTTTTTGAAGACCAGTTATTCTAAAAAAACTAATATAAAATAATTTGTTTATAATTAGAGGTAGAAAAAAAAAACAAACTTAAAGCTAATAACATTTCGAATAAACACGCGATTATTAATTGAATTATTTGAGTGTAATAATATGTTTTCCAAATAAGCGTTTCTTTTTTTTTCGGTGGTAAATTAAGAAAATTGATTCGAAGCCTTGAGCTTTGTCCCGCTTACAACAACGAAAGTATGACAAGGGGAAGGGGCAAGGATGGGAGCACCTCTAACGTTTAAACAAAGGCCCCCACGTTATTATAATTACATTTACATTGGGACAAAATCCCAATTAACATATTTAAATATTTATGTATTTGTTTAATGATACACATTTTTATTTCCATTACGTATGACTACGAGAGAGAGAGAGGGAAGGAGAACCGAAACGGGCAAAGAGGTTAATGTTACTACTTATTATTACGATTTTAATATATTTTAATGTATTCTCCCGTAGCATTTCTACGCTCGTAAAATTAAATATAATAAAAACAAGAAGAAGAAAATAAATTACCGCTTAAGCCGTGTATGTGTATAGGATTTCGTTTTCATAAGTATGTATACACATATATATATTTATATATTTCTTATTTAATCGTTAAAGTCGTACGATTTCAAAATGGAAATGAACGAGTATACGTGTATGCGAGATTTAAATAAATTACGTTTCGCTGCAATCGACGTTTCCTTGCTTGAGGAATTGCTGTACAACAGCGTAACATAATCGGTATTTGTGTGCCATGGGTAAGAAGCCAATTGATGTATGTATATATATACAAAAAAAACTAAGTATTTTTTCTATTGGTGCGTGCATGCATTGTGTGGGTGGAGGGATTCGATGGGAGGAGCGGCTCCTAAAATATTCATTAATTGGGTAAAATTAATATCGACCAAGGGATCAAATTATTAATTTCCAAATTAATTATTATTGTAAATAATTCATGCATCAATTTCACAGGCACACAAAACATTTAACCCGCTCGACGAAAGTCGATAAAATTAATCATCCACAAAAAGAAGGAAATAACCCAGCAATATACGTGCTAAGGATAATAATTGTATGGCAAGCTTCCATGTTCGTATATCCAACTAAATACAGAATTATTGATGCAACGAAGTTAAAACCAATCCACAGAATACAATTAAATATTGTAAATTTAATTATTAAATATGTTAGAAAACTTTTAAATTATGTTGTATACACACTATGCGTGACATGAGACATAAAAGTCTATCAGGCGTATCAACTACTATCTAAATATGACAGCGCATAACTAATAGTAGTTGGTACGTTTGACATACAATTACGTATTATTAGGCATAGTGTGGATACAATATAAATATGTCATTGCTAAACATTCGTAATTCCTGATAATAAAAATATTACAAAGTATTGTGTTTTTGGATAATTTAATAAAGATTTACCAAAAACCAAGTAATATAATCAATAAAGTATAGATGATTTATCTTTCAAAGAAATATCATACGTATCCATATGAATTTCTAAGTAGAGGAAGATTTCAAATTACTTGATCGAAATGTATTTAACTTTATGTAACCTTATTATTGTATAAGATATATTTTGTTAAATTTCGATTAAAAATAAATATATATATATAAAAACAAAACAAAAGTAACATTTCGAAAGTCGCTCATAATATAATATATATGTGGGAATGAAACGAAATGTGGATAAAGACAAATTATGCAGCGATATCTATGCAGTCGTCGTCGGGCTGAGAGAGGCTTAAGTAAAATGACGCGTTGTCGAGATTTCATTAACAGATATAATTGCTGGGAATTTTTAATTAAGAGGGAATTGAAGACTCGCGACGCAAGAATTTTGATCCCATTTCGAAATCTGCATATTAAAAATAAAGGCGACGGATATAAAGAGGAGAAAAGAAAAGGATTCGATCGTCCATCTACTTGCGTACTTAAAATATGCAATCCACTACTGATTAAATACTAGCTTTCGATGTAATTTTCAGCTTGAACATTTTTTATTTCATTATGGTGGGAATATTCATATACCCTTTCAAATAATTAATGTCATATTGCTTAAGTAACAACTAAGCTACTAATATGAAAGAAAAATGATTTCAAGCTGATGATTAATGTAAGATTGATTCTATTTTTATTTTCTAACTTATTTCAATAGATGTTACTATAATAATTGGTAACATAGTTGTTATCTTCGAATAGTTAGTTAAGAATTATGTAATTCGGATCTTTAAAGTTAATATGTATTAAAGAATATTAATGATGATTTTGAATGATTATCGAAAAAGAAAATCCTTCTTAATAAATAAATAAAGAATGCATGAGAATAATTGTAACAGCTCCAACAGAATAAGTTAATTGTTTCTGTTGTGTTGAAATTAATCACATTTCTGAGCCGATGGGCCGTGTGTAAATCCAAGAACTGCCTTACAGATGGATCGAATCCATGCACAAAGTTAGATCAATCTAAAGATAAATCGCCGGGAGATGAATCAAACTTTGTTAGCATCTCTCACACATGCACACAGAGAGACGAATGCATGGAGAAGCTGTTGTAATTTTTTTTTGTTCACCCGGTTATATCTGGCGTCGTTATTGTTGGAATTAATCACCTAGAGGAAATCTTAATTAAAAAATAAAATATGTAATTGCAAGAGCAGCTGCGATCCGCGGCGCTCGGCCATCCTTGTCCAGCACGTGCGTGCGTATGCATGTGTATGTATATAAGATTGCGTATGTATGTGTGTGCATGTGTTCGTTTCGCGTCCGGAATTTACAAGCGCCATCATTTATTATTGAAAACTATTTTATAAACTATTTTATTTATGGTCTCAACACGTGTTTTTATTATCTGCCGATCGGCCGCGCTCATTGTTCTTGATGTTTATCGTTCTACTCACTTCTTCAACATTTCTGGTCGTTCCCTCGGCCCTTTCCTCCTCCATTGGGGGAGCACCGTGTTATTTCGATTTGCACATGCCGTTCGTTTGTTTTGTATCGTTTTTTTTTTAACTTATTCTTTTCTTTTGCACTCTCAATTTTATGATTCTATATTTGCTAGAAGGTTTTTACTGCTGACCATTAAGCCCATATGGTGGACTCGACTTCTTGTTCTACAACAATTCATCGTCGCGATGAGATCGTCACGGATCACGTATTTTCAAAAGCTTCTGGTCACTATAAACTTGATAAAGGCACTACACAAGAATCGACTTTTATTAACTATACTTATTAAACATGTTGTTTGCAGTTTCTAAAAACTAAGGTTTTATATATACCTAAAAATATTTGCACACATTAACTGTAATAGTCGATATTACTTTAATCCAACAATTGCTAAAAATTTCATTTAATAAATCGACATGCTAATGTATTAATAATTTATATATCATATGTAAGTAATTTTAAAGAGAAATTGACTGTTAACATTTTTATATAAAAATAATATTTAGTATATCCTGAGAAATGTGTGTACAAGGTCCGTTAAAAGAAACTGTACATATTAAAAAATATGTGGGATAATAAATACTATTATTAAAATAAATATTATTAACTTCATTTGATGTTTAGCAAATCAGCTATATTTAACAAACTCGTGAAAGCTGGAGCAAAATTTTAATACAGAAAATGGTGTCTAATGGTCTACTCAAATAGACGCTGATGATATGGTAACATAACAAAGTTTCTATTTGATCTGGATCGGTGATGCATAGCATGATCCTCGAAGGTAATTAGGTGACAGTTGCCGATTGGATAGTGCGTCGAAGCCCAAAAGCATCGCGATTACGCAACGACCATTGTCTTTCTAAATTGGTGTACGTCGGCATTCTTTTTCCCTTCCTCCATATTCCGTCGTTTCCAAACGTCGGGAGAGAGGAGAGGCAATTAAGAAATTTAATTCTTATTGTCTTCCCCTCGACCGGTGTTTGCGTTCGGAATTAGTAAGTCACATCATCAGAAGGTGTGAGCAGCTAGAGAATAAATTAGAGACATAAGCATACTCACACAAACGCACGTTCGTTGTGGGCGTTCGCGAGACGACGAGGGTCAATGTCATGCCTATACATGTATATATATAGATGAGTGTGTGTGTAAGTGTGGATAGTCTTCACGCAGACACATATATACATATATACCAAATGTCTGTCTTGTGTCTACTACGAGCAAGATGTGCTGCCGTTGGCCAGTGGCAGTGCAGCCTCGGCCAGCGACCAAATTCCAACGATTTCTTCTTCATTCTTAACTCTTAATGACCCCCCTGCCATCCTTTCATCCGTTGCTCCTCGCGCCGCGGTGCATTCAATATCACTTCTTTTATTCATCAGCAAATACCACATCTCATTACTCACGCCGTTTCTAATTTATTCAATCCACCGCGAGGCGCGCATTCTCTCCCATCAGGTACACCACGACGAAATTTTAATTGATTTTTAATTTATTGCCAACCACCACCGATCGCTCGATCCACCCACCCACGTGCATTCAGGAAAAAAAAATGACAGAGAGAAAGACACGCTATTTAATTTATCGCCACCACCTAAATCAAATCGAATTCAATTAATGCCGCTTTCGTGCTTCGTAATAATTTTTACCATTGCATCGGTTATTTGCACTTTGCGAAACGTGAAAATCCCAAGAAAGTAACATACGGATGTTGTAATTTAAATGGTGCCATTCGTTAGCATCGAAGGGTGAGAGAATCGAGTGCGAAAGATAAACTGATAATATTTGCACGGCGGATGAAAGAGATGGCGCAAAAAGGAAGGCGATGTGTGTAATCCGCATCGCGCAGGGTTAAACATAAAAATAAACAGCCCTTATTTATTTGTATATGAAATATAAAAGCAAACAATTGAAATATTTACGATTTAAAATTGCGCGATGGAAAAATGTAAATAGTATGAAACAAAAGAGGGCGTTCAACACAAAAAATAAGATGAAGAGGCGACGGCGATAAACATTTATTTCTACGAGGGTGCCGTACGAATATTCATATATATGTATTTTACCGCCTTTCTTCTTCTCCGTCTGTTTCGGTGCGGCTCTCTCGTGTGCACGTGTTATTTTTAAATTTTATTTCATTTCGCGCTTTATATACATTTATTCATTCTTATACTCAATTTACTCGCACTACATTCCATACGTACAACGTAATACCCGAGCTCGCAGCCATTAAATCTCATCATAACGCAATTTTACAAGAGATTAAAGTCATTTAAATTAGATTGAAAGCGTATTTTTCTCGCTTTCCGTGCCACGTCGCATGTGTCTGGCGGAAAACGTCATAATCCGTCGAAGGCATATAGAAGGAAACTTTACGCACGATAAAATTCTAACGTCTTGCACGCTCTGTCAAACTGACACAATAGTCATTTGATCGTATCATTTTGACACGCCATCTATTGTTCATTTAACCACATAAAATGTGTCAATTTAAACAACTTTTTGTTTAGACCTTTTTCTACTAATTTTCCCTCATGTTTCAGTAGATAATTCTTATTTTTTATTAAAAAAAATATATTTAGAATTTACTATTTTTATATTCGATTTGCATATTGATTCGATATTCGATGAATTGATAAATATAATCATTCAAGATAAGTTGAATGAACAAAAAAAAACCGTTTAGATGTTTTAAATTCGGTAACATTTTCCGCATGTGAAACGACCTTAACACCGATAAAGCGTGCGCACTCGCGCGTCTCTTGAGATGGACGTGGGCGGGAAATTCAAATAGGCCGCAACACTGTTGCAAAGTTAATTGGTTAGAAGTCGAGCTCTCTTACCCAATTAGCATCTTGAACAATGCTAATTATTACAAATTAATTATTTGAATATAGCGATAATTTCTATTTCTCCCTCTCCTCTCTCTTCACACATATCAGTGTATCTGTCTGCTGAAAGATCTGCAATTAAAGACCATAAAAATCTTAATCGCAAACACGCGAATTACCTAATTATGACGTGGCATTGCGTGGATTCGGAAAAACGCGAGGATCGTCGGTATACAGGAGCAGGCACAGTTTAAGTGTTGCAAATGTATGCGCAAACGGGGCTAATCAAGATTTGTTCGCAGTAATTGACGGCAATAATTCGCCTACGGTAAATTAATATAAATAAAATATAACAAGTGCCATCCTGTGAGCTTGAAAATAAATTCGACCTCGTCCGATTCCTCTGCAATTTCGTATTCGCAAATGCAAAACTGCAACTGCGCAAAACGGAAAAACGAAGACAGCTCCAATGAAGAAAAGTAACCATGGAAAATCGCACACGGCTTTATTAAATAATCATTTGCATAATGCATTGCTAATTAATTTATTTATATTTAATAATTTAATACTAATTATTGAATGCATGAAAGTGCGCTCCGCCTTTTTAATTCTCGGTATTTTAATTAATAAATAATATATCCAGTATCCATTGTTTTTTTTTTGTACACACTTCCTCTCTAAGTTTTCTTGCAGTCGTTACAAAAATAACACTTAAGGATAGTGTTGCCAACATAATATTATACCCATTTATCTACACTTTTATCATCAATAATAAAAAAAAACTGCAAGTTGTCATCAACTTAAATAATAAAAGAACAAAATAAAACAACAATATAATAAAAATTTATATGCGGCTCTCAATATTTTCGGGTAAGTAACTATGGCTCGTGCTGAAAAAATTCTGGGCATTCCTGCTATATTCCATGTGGCAGTATTTATTTAAAAATTAGACTGAAAAATATATTGCGTTTTTTTTATCACGATCAATTAAAATGATTTTGATGTAATACTAATAATTACGCTGTATTATATATGATGTGTGATCAAATGTAATTTTCATCCGAAGTCAAATATGACTAATTAGCGAATTTAATTAAATTATTTAATATTTATACGTCTGGCTAATGTATTCCTCCTAATAATTCGCTGCAATTTCTCATTCAAATTACACGAAAATTAACGTTTTAATATAAATGAATCAGCATATGTAATACAGCCGGATGTGTTTCAAAATTCATGGGATGCCCTCAACACACGAATCCGTATATTCCGCTAATTTTCTTACAGCTAACGTTCATTAAACCGATCCAATCAACGGCACGACAACAACCGCAGCTCACTTTTTTGCTCTTCATCCACTTGTACTTTTCGTTTTCTTTTCATTTTAATAGCATTTAATGTCCCGGCTAATATATATTTACATACACACTAGATCAGTGTACTTCAACCTATAGTCCGCAAAGATTTTCTACCAAACAGTGGTTTCAATTAAGTTCAATTTTTCGCAAAAAATGTGTAATTTTCCATTTTCTTTTCATTCAAGGTTAACCGGAAATATTTCTCTCAGATTCTCGCTGGTCCGTAGATTAAAATAGGTTGAAGAACACTTGATTCTAATTACTCGAAATATTCTATATAATATTACGCTGAGGAAATGATCAGAACGCAGTATTCAAGAGGGATCAATTTTAATACGCAATTTAATATGTATTTATTCTGTTTACATGATGCAACTTAAATGCTCTAATTAGTATTTTAATGAACTTATTAAAATGAAATTAAATTATCTCCACTTATTTGATATCTAATTAGAGAATCAAATCTAGATTAAAAATGAACACGTACAAGTTCATGAAGAGAGAATGAATATAAAAAAAACGAACTCACGCAATTAGCAGAGTCAAAGCCGAATCAATTCTGTATTTTTGTGTTACGGCAACTAACTTTGTGTATTTTAATGTATTTATAGTTAAAGTCATACTTATATAATTTACAAACATTAATTTTAGATTTCACAAATAAAAAGTTGGATGTATTTAAAGAAGTTTTAACAACAATGATATCATGTTAGAATAATATGTTTTTAATAAAACCACTTTTTATTTACAGACTACTAGTATTAAAATATCAGTCGCATAACGAGCATTTTGCTTAAGGATCAAAATTAATTATAAGAAAAATGACTCGCTTAACGAGCGACTTTTCGCATAACGAGTGACGATGAGAAGAGAATTCACGGATTGCGCGCCTGGTATACATATTATGTGTATTTTTGAATATGTTTCACTATAGGAGTATTTTAATATAGGAGTAAAAATCCGGACATTTTTAAACGGATTAAACTCCTTAAGCAAGGTTCCACTGTATATAATAAAATTTAAGTAAACTTAAACTAACTAAGCTAACAAAATAACCTAAAAATAAAAAAAGTTTACTGTGGTATATTATAGTGCTGTGTAAAAAATATAAAATGCAATTTGACACTGACACTCAATTATTTATAGTGAATGAAATATTCAAATATTCTGCCCAGTTATTTTACAAACTTGTTATTAATTCATAAAAATACCGATAAAATAAATAAAGGTGCTTAATATCAGTTAAAGCGTAAGTAATTTAGTGTAATAATAAATTTCTGCTAAACTAACGGATTTGTTTAGTTTCACATTATCCAAGATTATACGTATTTAGTATTATATAGTAGAAAAACATGTTCTAAATTTTATAATTAAATATATGGTTTTCTGGAAACAAGTTTTCGAAGCATTTGATAAATAAGTGTCGGATTTCGGATGTGGTAAAACGAGACGCGAAGGGATATTATATCACACGAGAGCTGAGCGTAATTAAAAATTAATGGAATCTAATGGTCGTGAGTCGAAGAAAAGTGTTGCCAAGTGTGTAAATAGATAATAAGAAAATAGGCAACGTTTTAGTGTTGCATACATCATAGCACATACACACATAGAGCATAAATGAGTAATGTTGTAACAACAAAGTAAACACTTTATTGTTTTATTTTGATATAATATAAAAGTTATCTTTAATTGCCGCTCGAAAGCATTAAAAGTGTGAATTTACATAACACACGTTCGCGCTGCTCACGTAACACGAATACAACAAGTGTACGGATAAATAATGAACGAAAAAAAAAAGGAAGGAAAATAAAACTGACTACACATACACATAAAATAAATATAAAAAAAAAGGTATATATTCGTAGTTATTTATTTATTGCAAAGCGTTCGCCTCGTGTGTTCCTTCGCATTACGTGGTATTATATTTACTTTTCCGAAGTAATTAATTTAAATTAATTTTAATTATTATTACTGGGAGAACGAGCGTTCGCGTTGCGCAACGCTCGACGGCAATTGGACGTAATGGAAATGATTAAAAGTTTTATTATTACTTATTTATTTGTACACACGAAACGAACAAAAAAAATAATAATAATAATTTTCCACTCGCAGTGACGATTGTCTCTGAGCTATTACACAGTGCGAATGCTATCCTTTACTCTCTCTCATTCCTATCCTCTTCCTATGCTTAAATTAATTCAAATTAAAAACAATGACCACGTAATGCAATATATCGTGTTGTTTCATATTTTGCTGCGTCGCATTCGTTATTCATTAATAACCGTCGTTTCTTTCCTTCTTTTTCATTTCTTTCAGATTATTTATTATTGTTACTATTATAACAAAAAAAAATAATGCGACCAGGTAATTTTCCTATTGTGTAAATAAACGCCATCACACTTATACGTTAATGAAACACATTAAATGGAACAGCAAATATTGCTGCCAACTTCTTTTTTTCTTCCATTCTTTAATTTATTCTTTCTTATATAATTGCATCATTCACTTCTAATTAACATCAATCTCGATTGCTAAGTAATATTTCTATAGATGTACAGTTTGCAACATTCAAGTAATAATAATTAGCCTGGTATTTTCATATTACGATTAACGTTGTTCCGAAGGTCACACTCTGAATTCATATTTTAGTTTATACTAAAATTATGAACCAGTTAGGTAATGTGAAATTATATCAATTGCTAATTTTAAAAACATGAGTTCCACGAGGATCCTCACTTTATCCGTACAACATTTATTTTGAAGTATATTTAGGCATTTTTGCTATTACAATTGTAATGCTATTTAAAGCCCATACATTTTCAGAGATGCGTTAATGCGTAGTATTGGATAATGTAATAGTTCTATAACTTGTTTTCCTAGAAAAATATAAATTGCTGTAGTGAAGTATTAAACATTATTTGCTATTTGTTTGATATGTATGATAAATTCAGACATTAATGAGGGTTAAGTAATACTTAAGCAATACGTGACAAAGTACAAATTAAAAGCGGACTGACGAGTGCCACGAGGCACCTCACTTTGTCCTTACAAAGAGCTTAACGCAAATGACAAAAGTAGTGGAAGTAGATGTTTACATAAATTATTTAGGAGGTAAATGCAGTTTAGCGATAATGCAGTTTACGCCATTGCTACAAATGATTGATACAAACACAACGTTGCCACATAAATGGTACAAAGTATAAATGGTCAGCGATAGTCAAAAGTAATTGTAAATTACTCGAAATTTAAAAAAAAAAGTCTAAAATAATTGACGAGCTGATGGCCTTGTATTCCATTAATGAATGAATAATGGGTCTACAACAATTAAACGTTTGTAACAATACTTATTTATCTATCAGCCAGGCGAGACTGTACGAAGCTACGTTCTGTCCAGCAAATAAATGCCATTTATCGACAAATCGGAAGTACTTTCTCAACTGAAAAATTACATAATGCGGCGTCGTTTCCTTTAGTCGTAGTCTGGGGGGTTTGTGAACTTAATATGGATGAAAGGGACAGCGTATAAATGATGCATCCGAAGCACAAAAGTTTACCATAATAATAATAAGGCGAACTAAGAAACGGTGAAATATTAATAAAGCCGATATCCATTATTCAGGACAGGCAAGTTCTGGATTAATAAATTATGTAAGTTAATGGGAAATAATTAACGATACATGCTCGGGCTCCGTCATATCGTCGGCGTCGCATTACGTCAAGGGACCGTTACGCAATCATTCGAATGGGTTGATTGAGAGGAAGGTGGTGGTGGTAGGGCTGTTAAAAAAATATTGTTCTAAGCGTGGAGTGTTTTTCCTTCTGGTTGTGGTACTTTTTCTCTTTTTAATTATTGTTATTGTTGGTACGATATTGATGTCCGGTTTCAAGGTGTATTTACACACCAAACATAAATTAATCATTAAAAATAATTGAGTTCAATACGTTTGCAAAGGGAGGTTTCTCTGGCGAGGGGTAATTTACTTAATTTTCTAAAATAATTAATAAAATATTGAACGGACTCACGACGACCTATCGGATTCCACCCACCATCGACCAACGCCACCCCTATTTTCTTAACGCTCGATATATCCATAAATGTATTAATGAACTACACTTCCTTTGAGAACATAAAATCATTCCATCAATACATTATTTCATATCTATTCAAAGTGTTTTTTTTAAATCAAGGCTTATCTATGTTTTTAATCAGCCTAATCCACAAGTACAAACAAAATTAAGAAATCATAGTTTTTACATATAGCTTATAAAAGTTTTATAAACATAAATATATTAGAAGCATACGTTAATGAGGATAGTGCCAAATACTACTATCATGTAACAGTTAACTTGTCCTTCGTCACTTTGAATGAAATGCATATTACAACTAAATTCCAACACCGAAAGCAGATTTATATGTAAACCTAATTCTAGATACACTCATCCTCACCCTTGTTTTTATTTCGTAGAAGAAATGAGCATTCTTTACTAATTTTACTTCAGTTCGTATTTACACACTATGAGGAAATAAGCTCATAAATACGTTGCCTCCAGACCAGAAATCTTTCCGTAAAGAATTTCAAGAAAAAGATTTACAAGCAAACACATATAAACGAGTTACATACTTTGAAATAATTTAAATATTTAATCTTAAATTATTTTTTTTTAATCATAAGTATTGTGAATCTTCATGAAAATAAACATATTTTTTATGTGCGACTGTTATTGTGTTTTTGCTGTAAGTATTATATATTTTTTATATAAACAATTTAATTAATCAAACTATTCCTAGAGTAAATATTCCAAACTAAACTACCTTGTAACCAATAATTATTAGATATTTTCTACAAAACTAGTATTTTAGCATAAGTAAAATACATGCAAAATCTGTATGAGAACAGATTTTCTAAAAGCTTATCTATTTATCACGTTCTTATTGAGTCTAAATGACTACAACTCGTATGTAAATTGGAGTTCGGAATTCATGCTTTTATTTAATTGCATCACAATGATTAATATGTAATAATGGAATTAAACCTTAATTTGCATTATAAGTGTTTTCCGTTGTAAATTTATCAATAATCAATTAGATGAGATTTAATGATTCTGCGAAAAACTATAATTCAAATTCTAGTCGAATAAAAAAATAAAGTAATAAGCGTAATTACATCACTTCTAACAATAAACAACTATCTGTTTAGTTAATGTAAATTGAACAAATAAAATGAGCAAATTAAATTCAAATTAAGATTGTATTAATTACAATCGAACAACTATTTCATATGCAAATTTTGTTTTTTTTTTCCTGTATGGATGGATACAATAAGAGCTAGATATACTGTTTAGTTTTAGGCGTGATAAAATGGTGGGGGGTGATATGTAAATAGTGTACCTTGCTTTTCTTGCTAGTCCTCTTCCTCTTCGGATCCTCCTTTTCGAGGGGTTGAAAAAAAGGGGACAATGGTTAAGAATCGAGCAGGTCTGAAGTTAAATATTTGTATTGTGCATAACTTTCTTATGGGGGGCCAAAGGGGGCAGCGAGGGAGCGGAGAAAAAGAAAGGAAATGTAAAAACCTCGCCTACCACGCTACTTCTTCTCTCCGTCTACCTGCTTCGCTTCGTACACATGATGAACATTCGTTCTTTCCTTATTTTTTTTTGTACATTTTCTAAGGGCAACCAGAAATGGAAACATATTTATTTCTGCGTTTGCATTTGAATATTTCCCATTACGTCCTGAAGAGGATGAGGAGGAGGAAAGGCGGAGAAAAATGTCGTTTAATTTATCAGCCAATACATTTTATGCGCCATTACGGATTCAATAATAAATTTACAATCCGCCGTTTATAATAAAACTTATTTAAATTGCCGTTTTATAATTAACTACGGCCAGAGGCCATTTCAAAACACAATATTTCATTGCGAGCGCAAGAGAGGAGCAGACACATAGGTCCTCTCCGTTCCTCCATGCATACCAGTTTTCCCATATATTCACGTTCTCTCCTATCTTTCTCTCTCTTCTACATCGACGACAAATAATAATCACATTTTTTTCTTTCTTGCTTTATTTTTATTTGTCTTCTTTCTCTCTTTTCAAATTTATTTCCCGCTCGAAGCTCTCGACGTGAATGAAAAGGGGGAAAATGTATAAATACATTACGTAACCGATTCGGGAGTCGGGCTTGAGAGGAGAACCGAATGCATGTGCGTACAGTGCGAGAGAACGAGATGAAATACATAAATAGTACGTGTAAATAAAAATGGGCCATATGGGCAGCCCCTATAGGGATACAAGAACAATAGCGTCAATTATATCCGAAGGGGGAGTTTTAATATTTTGAATTTATATTTTCCTTTCATACAGAGCCACGTATTTCGTTTTATTTATTTTTTTTCATCCATCCTTCTATACTTCATTTTTTAGTTATTTATTTTTTTAATTTAATAAATTCGAACCCCCTCGCGTCATGCGGCGTTCGAAGGGAGCACCGACATTGAAATCGTCAGGAGAGCAAACTTAACAACAAAAAGAAACACACGAACAAACAACGTTGCGCAACTATTTTTTTTTATTTGAGTTGCAAGGAAGAGGAGTAGAAATTGCGTGTTTCCATGTCGAATTTGATGTTACGTAATTGTTATCAACAACATTATTAATAATAACGAATGTTTATTTATTGGTCGCGCTATTAGATTTCCTGGAAAGCAGACAACAACAAAAATGCATAGTTGTTTCGTTCAACTGGCAAATTAAAAAACAAAATTAGATGTTTATTACAAACATTTTATAATTTACAAATAATGCTTTTCGTTCAGTTGAAAGTGAAGGGCAGAGATGAACTGTTCTGTTAGGACCCTCTTTTGTAACCGGAAATATGTTTTCTCCCTCAAAATAAACCTGCCGTGAGGAGGAAACAACAGGCTAAACTTTTGACAAATAAAATACAACCAACAAGTATTTTATGTATGTTTTAATAAATATATATCATGTACAGTAATTTCAGGAACCACGTGGATACAAGCAATTACAAGCCGTTATGCAACGTCTAACTACATAATTACCTAACAAATTGTAGGACTAAAGTAGGAAATTCGATATTCAACTGCAAATTTTGATATGTATTATAATACATAAAGCAAATAAGACGATACTTCCAAGAAAGATATTAGTTGTAGGTCTTCAAACTCGGAAAAAGTGGGACCCTTCTGGGATATCCCTTCAGGTAGAAATTCTTGTCTAATATTAGGTCGAATTTATCACACTCAAAACTTGGAAGGAAAAGACGAAAGGAAAAATATAATAGAATGGAACTTCTTGAATATTTTTACTTTCCATTTGCATTTGAATGCATTCGTTTCAGTCATTACTTTCGTCTTGCTTGTTACTTGTTTTTAACTATTGGTAGCTATTTGAAAATGTACACATATTACATACAAATAAAATATTGTTTCTTAAATTATCGAAATTAGTCTCAATATCACTAACAAAAAGTTAGAAAAAAAAAGTAGATTACATAAGTCAATTGCTTAAGTAATGTACATTTTGATAGTAAATATATAAATATTAAATTTCTGATTCGTCTAATTAATTTTAAAAAATAATTGATATTGCAATCTAGTTACGTTATTATAAAATTATTTTAAATATAGAAAATTGTATTTGTTGTTATCTTTAAATAATATAATTAATATGTATGTTCACTTTTATAGCATTTGGTAAATTACTTATAATTATGGACATTGCGTACTTCGAATGCACTTTACTATATGTTTATAATTAAAATTTAAATTAACCTTAAACAGAAAAAAGCTAATATTTATTGATTATATGTACAACTCATATTAAATTCTCAAGGTATTTGTATAAGTGTTTCAGACTATATATTCTTATGGTTTCGTATAAACCACAATGTAGAAAAAGAGATAAGTAAACGTTTATAAGGAATTAAAGCGAAATTAGAATTCTTCGTAGGAAGAAACGGAGATAGAAGATTTACTATATAAGTACAATAATAGAATAATAATTTTCTTTTGTATACAAATTTAGTGGTATTTATTTTTCAACGAAAGACTTATATTTGTAAACTAAATCCACTTTATTTACGGCCGGATTTGCAAATTCTATTATATTCTATGGAAATTTAACCAACTACTACTGTATTCATAAACAAAGTTATTATGATGACTCCGATTTCATTAAAAAATACATTTATAAATTATTGATATTATAAAGCAGTGTTCTCAAACCGCGACCCTCCACTTTTCGACATAAAAAGTTTCTGCGACACACCGAAGATCGGGTATGTGTAGAAAAACACCAAGAATTTATCTGTCATTAACTTTCTGACCCACACTTTGTCACTATTATAAAGTATAATGATAAACAAACTTATTTATTGAATGAATGTATTATTTCACCAACTTTCGAAGATCAAAAGCATAAATACTGCTGTCCTTTCTAAAATATTTTAAATAAAAACTATATACGTGTTTCGCGTTTTCATTACAACAAAATCGATAATATCAGTTTTTACCTAATTTAATGTATATATTTACGAGTGTTTTCATGAACCTATAAACTATTTATATTTAAAATGAAATGAAATAATTGAAGGTAGAAGCAGATAAATCGCGTTTGCAATTGGGTTTAAGCGAAAGGCGCTGTTTCGAGGTAAACAAAAAGAATTACCGGAATAAATCAAAAACTATATTTGCGTTATCTGTGCTCTTTTATTTTAAATATAAATTTCCGTTTAGAGTTTGGAATGCTGCAATCGAAAAAAAAAATACACGGCTATAGCCAGAACTCTCTGGTGTATATGCATAGTGTGATGTGGTGTATGTATGTCTGTGTACGTACATAAATATATTTATTTCCAATAATAAAAATGGAAATGGAAAAAGAGCTGATAATAAAATATTAAACTGAGTGCGTTGTTTTCGTGATTTATAGAAGAGAGTTTGTTTTGTGTGTGTGTGTGTGTGCTGTGTGCGTGATAAATAAATAACTATATAAATATATCAATATTATAAATATAAAAGTGATTATTGTAAACAGAAGAGGCCAAGCACAAGGGTCGTGTGATCCGCGTGTATTTATAAAATACAACATATTCGATCTACTTCATTTATTATTTAAATATAGATAGTAGACGAGGCAAGAAGAAGAACGACCATATATATATATAAGCGTGTACGAACGTGATATACAAGCACTCCAACCATTTATTTATAGTGAAGCTCTTCACCATTCCATTCAAAACTTATTCCATACTTTCCGTGTATTTTTTTTTTAATTTCCAAACGTAAATCACTTCAAGAGTGTTACTCTGCGCTTTTATAATAATAACAAAAAAAAACAAGCGCCCATATTTATATTCCTAAAATTAATTTTAAAGTTACTTAATTTTCTATATGTCTTTCAACAGAACTTATTTTTTTTACAATTATTAATTATGATAATATATAAATGTTATATCAACGTTTGACAAATGAAAAACACTGGACAGACAATTATATAAAATAGTTATTAAAAATTATTATGAAGAAGTTTAAAACTGATATAATTATATAAAATATTAATATTTATAGCAACAATAAATTACAATATAAAAATAATTTGTATTAAGTTCCTCAAAAATAAAATAAAATAAAATTCAACTGCTACAAATATTTAAATATTAAATTGATTAATCAGTATAATTTCCATGTATTCATTTCTGAATAATTTTCTCACAAATAATGTAAAGTACATTTCTATATTATCGTTTATAAAATCGTAATAATATAATTCAAAATAAATTTTGTTGAATTATTTGATATAAATATTCAAATTAATCAATATAATAACAACGACTTCTTAAACTTACACCATCTTCTAAAAGATCTAAACATCACTTTATAAACTTTATGATATAGTAACGTTAAAATCTTGTGTAGTTCTGAAATGCGAAAGCCGCGATTCGTGTCATTAGTAATTTGTGGAAACGTGTTAAACGGTCGTGCAGATTCCGACTGCAGCAGCAATCATCCCAAAAAAAAGCACACAGTAACAGTTTTATTAAGGCATAACCATCTACGTGGCCTTAAAATCTCCTCGGTTTTGTGGCGTCATCAAAGAGTCCGCTGCGGAGCGGCGTGTTAAACGTTCGTGTAGATGTAGCAGCAACGCAAATAAAAATGAAGAAAGAAAAAAGGAGCTTGAAACACCTCAATAGCAATCTCCTAAATGACAGTAGAGGTATTTCCTCGACTTACGTCGTCTCCATATTTTTGAATAATTTATGGAGGTCTGGAGATTCAGAAGAAATCTATGCGAATGTAGCAGGACAAATACAGGACAAGGCAATATAGTCTGCTACAAAGACAATTTAAAGAACTGATTCACTTGATCCTCTTTATAAATCTGTCATATAATTATTTATCTATTATGTAACTTTAGAATAGCATGTCATGATTTAAATGGTTAAATAAAAATTATTATATAATAGTATATTTATGTTGTAATTTGAATATATAATCATGGAACTTGGCGTCACCAATTGGACGCCAGTAAAGAGATAAGGGTAAATCTGGTGTGATATTGGATTTTATTTATAGTAAGTCAATTAACAAAGGAACAATAGAGAAACAGACTTCCTTGTAATTCTTGTAATTATACAAAATCAATGCGAATGAATGTACAATTATGTCATACATACACTCATAGTTATTTATCTTTGTTTTTTTTCCTATAGAATTTGTTTATACCTGTATTACGAAAAGAAATATAAACATCAATATTTTCTAAATAATATGTTTATTGATCATCAAGAAACTTATAAATACTTAGTCATTGCTATTAGCATGTTTTTAGATATACATTTAAGAAGAAAACAATAAAAGAAATAATTTAAACTTACTATTATGAAATTTATGAAACTTATATGAGAACTATACCAAATAGTAGTCCCATCTAAAAATATACAGTAGAACCAGTTTTTGTGCGGTCCTTTTTTATGCGGTATATGAAATACAACCAATTCCAGCCTGCTCAAATGATTTTGTTAGTCGATTTTGAACCAATTCATCACAAGAAGATACGCGTTTTGGATTAACACGAGTAGCAGTGAATTATGTAGTCGCATTTTGAAAATTTCTCCATATGTACAATGAGAAATAAAATATTTTAAAAATGTTTCTATGTGTAATTTAATTACTTATTTTGTTTGGATGCATTTTCTCATGTATTTCGTAAATCTTTGACGTATTTTCTAAATACTTCGCATAAAAAAAGTTTCTGTAATATATTCTACAAAGTTATTTGTTATATGTAACAATTTATGAAAATTTCGAATATTTTTTTTGTGCGATTTTTTTATGCGATCTATATTTACCACACAAAAATTTTACTATAATTATATATATGTAAGATTTGACAACTTATAAATATTAAGCAACATGTGTCCCTAAGATTGGTTATTTTCTCTTAGAATATGTCACTTATGTTGAAAATGTGGGTTTGTCAACTTATTAATTATATAAAGATAGTAACAAAATGATTTGTTACTTATTTAGTACATTAATATTTGTTACGCGAATTGTAATTTATTTCTTCAACAAGAGATGGGCTTTTATAAAACCACTGGAATTCGCAAAATCGTTTCCGAATAAAACGCCATACAAAATGAAATACCGCAACACGACTCCACCAATATCGATTCCATTTATTATTAAAATATATTATTTATTTTAACTCCTTCCACACAACATACTTTTTTCCTGCCACGTCAAGTAAATAAATGTTGTTATTGCCGATCCACTTCCTTGTTACACGTTTCTTTCTTTCGTTATGATTATCATATTCTAGTGTGCCTTGTTATTATTATTACTTTATTTACTTTTTCTTACGCTTTACATTCCTCCTTCCTTTTTATATTTATTGCGCATTAATAATCTAAGTCTCATTGTGTTGATGTACAAAATGCGTCCAGCTGTTCTCATTTTAAAACATATGCCTGCAAGTACACACACGCTTACATATACGTATAATACATATACACATTCAAGCACAAAAAGGAAATACGATACGATACAATTCTCTATGCCAATAATACATTATTAATATGTGAATATAGAATTATTCTTCTTTTTTTATGTACTTTCATGCGTATATATTCCTTGCATGCATATTTCTGGAGTTCGCATTACAATTGCACGTCTATATTTAACCATGATATAAACATTATTTCAATAAAATAGTATTAGAAATCTGTATCCACTTTTCTTTACTCTACCATGCATACACATACAATTTTTACTCGTTTTCCGTACGTTACTTCACTTCGTTGCAACTTATTTTCCAACAACATGTTTTATTTATTATTGCCTTATCGCAAAACTAATTACGTTTATTTATCGTTAATAATAAATATTATTTTCCATTTTGCTTACAAATAATAATTTCTACATATTTATTATTTCCTTTTTTAATCGATTACCAAATTCTGCATGTTTATTTTCAAACTAGCAAATCATCATAATATTACTAAATTTCAATTTATATTTATCGTCAGTTGGCATATTTATTTTGTAACTTTTTAAATTTTAATAACTGGGAATATCGTTACTAGAATGAGGATATTCCAAGTATCCAATTAATGCATTTCATTAATTTAAATGTACATGTCTCGTTTATAAATAAATTACGGATTAAGCAATCCTGAAATGTTTGTATATTTTGTAACAAGCAATTTGTGTCACACACATACATACATAGACACGCGTGCGCGCTTCGCCCAAGTCGCGCACGTCGTGTGTCTTAACGATAATAAATGTTTAATTCGACTAGAAAATCTGCTCGAAGTTCCTTCCAGATTAAATAATGTTAAATAAAAAAAAGAGGCAGCATACTTTTATCAACGAGTTATGTAATAATATTTTTGTTATGCTTTCCATTCGTTCTGATATGGCAGCATGATGGTCGGTGGCCTTTTGTTAACCACTTGCTCTCGATTATATATTTTAGATATATCATAATGTTTCTTTGTGCAAATTATTTACAAATGTCAATAAACATTTAGTTATGAATTCTTCTTTTGCTTCTTTTCTCCTGAAATAATGTTACAAACTTATTTTTTTATTAAATATTTATAATTTGCATTTTCTACAAAATTTCTAATTATATTGGATCTTCAACTCATAAGTAATATTAAAAATATATGTTAATGATTTCAGTGAAATATTGTTATTTCTGACGTTAATAGATCTGCATCGACATTTTAATATTTACCAGAGAACAATGTGGTAATTAAATTCACGTCCGCACACATCGATTATCCGACAAAATTAACTATATAAAAACATTTTAACCCAAATTGATTGAATTAGATCATAAAGCTGATATAATAAGAAATATTAATTAATCTCATTTTATAAGTAATAATAATATTTATTGAAACAGTAAAATTACAAAATTTAAAAAAAACTCAATTCAACATCAACTGCTTCAAAGAGTTATTAACCATAGGTGTTTTTGCCCTATTTTATAAGTTTATACTTAATAATTTAATTAATAATAATATATATGCAATTCATACAATAAAACTTTTAGATCCATTTATAAAAATAATTTTATCATCTTAAATTATCAGTAATCAAAATTATTTTCATTTTTATATGTAGCTTTAATCATCACATTTGCAGAAATTTATGTCAGTAGTACAAAGTGTAGCCAAAGCAATTTTATGGCGTAATCCAAACGGGCATTTAAACTGACACGCTTGTCAGCATTCCCCTCGGAATGTAACTAACCATCGATTTTTACAAAAAAAAAGCAAGAAATTTCTATTTCCTATATATAAAAAATTCAATCATTTGAAAGAAATCATTATATTTTACAAACAATATTAAATAATAGAATTTCGTTAGAATATTGCATAAGTTTGTTCATTAGTGAAATGTTTTAGAGAAAACTGTTTTAGCATCACTTTGAATGCATTTGAATAATTCGCATACTATAAAATAGAAATTGCATGATGACAATTTAATCTTTTCATTTGCGAAGCTTTCTTCTACAAAGAAAATAGAGAATTTCTAAATATTATAACAAACTTGATGTGTTTTACATTACTTCTTTACATATTTTAATAAAAATATTCAATGCACTGAAATCATAATTTATTATATTAGTATTAAACTAAATTGGAAATTGTAATATGAGGTGTTGAACGCTGTTTAAAACTTCTAAATGAAATAACGGTTTAAGTGAAATTAAATATAATTATAAACTTATTATGTTTGTGCATTAGGAAAATGTGTTTTCTATAATAAAATAAACAGTTTTAGCTTTAGTCTGAATGCATTTTAAATAATTTGTATAATGTAAAACAGCAATTAAGTTGATGAAGGTTTTACGTTTTTAGTTGCGACGCTTAAAAAGGGTGTATATACAGAAAGAAGCAAAATGTTGTGTATGTGTATATGTAGGTATTTTTTTTCTGTTAGTTTGTCTGTTGGTTGTTATCGAAGCACGCGCAACTCTGTGCATGCGGGGGTTGGTTTCGGAGAAACGACGTTTAGGAGTGAAGAGAAGATAATGTTGCGCTCTTTATCCCTCGTAAACGTTCGGGTTGTGGGATGGGGATTGAGGGAACAATGAAGGTTTATTTTTAAGTGTGCCATATTATGAGTTTCAGCACGAGGTAATATGGAATGTGTTGCGGCGGCCGTAACAATGTAGAAAACCGGGGGGCGGTCGTGGCGCCGAAGGTGGCGGAATCGACGCGCCACAAGTTGTGGATGAAGATGAGTGTAGTACGTTACACGAAAGAGGGGCGCTGATTTACGCCGCAGCCGGGATTAAACTTTCGCCGTTCGTGGGGCGGCTGCCAACGCTGGGGGCGGCGGCGGCGTCGATCCAAAAACGACCGCACGGCGTACAACATAATGCAAACTGAGCGCGATATCAGTCCGGGTTCGCATTAAACGCTGGATTTCACACACATACGGGCTCTGTTGAAACGCTGTTTATTTAAATTGTTTTATTTATGCGCCCCGCGGCTGTATCGCCCCCGCCCCCACCGCCACTTTCGCTAATTATAATTTAATAGCCAGCTTATCAATCGCGGATGCCGCGAAAAACGAAAAATTAACGTCCGCCCTCGAAAATCGCCACATCAAATTTGTGTAAATTAACGCCTACGCATATAACATGCTGTTTTTCATACGCAATTTTCGTCAACTGAATACAAAACATAAATAAAGTTTACCTATTCCTTCGCAGCCAGCCTAGATAATATTTGTTAAGTAAATACGCGCATTCAGGGCAACATGAACAACAAAATGGCCACTCAATTAGCGACTTTTCAGCCCGCTACACATTCAAGGACAACGATTTCCGTTGAAAAAAAGAACTAACAAATGTAATATATTTCTTAGTAATTCCAATTAACAAATAAAATCTAAAATTCTTAATCCAAAATAATTATATTACATTTAAAGCAAATAATTATTGCTTTCTTTAAATCCTTGGTTATATATAGTAAACTTTCTTCAAGTTTTCACAGGTGCAAATAGTCTTGAGTATTGAAAATACCAGGCTCAATAAATAGCTTCATTCAAAAGAAAGGTTCGAAGTAAGGGTTTCTAAAAATCTTTGTGACTTCCGACTTTATGACCATATTCTAAAACTCTACATTTACAATAGAAATGTCTGTTAAACATAACAAAAAACATTGATATTTCATTATAGTTCAATGTCTTCATGCGATTGCTAATTACAAACCAGCGACATCATCAATATAAAGCCTAGAAACCTTTGACATTTGTAAAAAAAATGATAGTATCTATGTTTCCTCTCAAACGTTGATTTTTTAGTGGATAAGAAAATAAAAATGATAAGAAATAAAACAATTTCTCTTATAATAAAACAATACCTGCAAGTTATCTTAATTTATCTTGAATTCAAACCATGAAAACTGAAAAAATCGTAATAATAAGCAACAAATTTTAAATAATTTTGGTATGCTTCATATTTACAGAAAAAAAAAATTAAAATAATTGCTAGAAACATAAAAAAGTTTTAAAAAACTTTTAATTTGTTTCGGGATATTCTTTATAAAAAATATTTAGGTTTATTAATAACTGTTTTTAATTCATAATAAAGCAGATTAAATCAAATAACTTAAAACTTTCTGATCATTCCGATTTAATTTTAACATAACAATATTTGAGTTGTTATAACGTAATACCGTCATTATATTAAAAAAGCATCCTTTTTAATTTTGTAATAAGTTTTGCTAGATATTTTTAAACAAAATAATCGTAAGTTGTATTTTATTGGTTAAAATTTAAACTCAAGTTATTCCTACAAATAAAAAAAATATGTAATTCTGTAAGATATCAATCGATGAACCTGAGAAACGAAATTGCACGAAAGTGTTTTTTGTATAATAACTTAGAACGAAACGCCAATCGTGCAGTTATCAAAATAAATGATTAAATTAAATTGCGTTATGCATATTTATTGCATGGCTATGCTAAAATAGATTTATATAAATTACGCAATCCAATTTATTTCCAATAGAATTGAAATACGCAATAGCGTACAATTCGGATGGTCCCAAAAGCCAATGTCTGGATTAAGTCAATTTCTGGGCGTTGTTTGGTTGTTATCGGAGGATCGTAATTAGCAATCACAGAAAAAAAAAACAAGTTGCATACTACAACATACACACATACATTTATATCGCTCGTCTATGCACACCATATTAAATTAAATACGTAATAATTATTGATTGGATCTGTAATTAGCCATGTTACGAATTAATTTTAAAACGTTGTTTAAATAATAGCCGGGGATTTTGGATAAATTCCAAATCGGTTCCGTTCAAATGCAGCATCAGTGAATGAGCGTATTGATATTTGCCAGTTGTTAGGGAAAAACCGTCGGTATTATATTATTAACATTACGCTCAGTTTATGTAATTCTTCCTCCGCCAAATAGGAAATTAAAACGCAGGATTACATAAAACGTGTCGGTAATGAAACAGGCCAGATAAGTACTATAATTTCCAAATAATATTTTTTTTTTGTTAATAATAAATATGCCCCATCTCCATCTCACTTCTTCACCCATGCCATAAAATAATCCTCACTCCTTTTCCCAACCAAAATAATATCAATAATAAACTCAGATAACTTATTAACCCCGAAATGTATATATATTGTATGCAAGCAATTCACACGAAATAACACATAATATCAATTTCCTTCTTCGTTACTCTGTTATCCAACGATCTTATTAATAACAAGATAAATATGCTCAATATTGTTGTCAATTTCGATTCATTAATATAACGCGTGCAAATTATTCGGCAAATATCAATGAAAAAATAATACAAATTCGCAATTATCTTTCCAAATTGTCTTTCGTTTCATGACGCACTTTTTTCTGACCATATCTTTCTTTATGTCGCAAGGAAATTTGCATGAATCTAATAACGCGCCACGGATTAACATTACATATTTTATTGTTGCCTGCATTCCCGGCATCGGGATTCTTCTTTTCTTTCCGATTCGGTCATAAATTTTATAACCATCGACAGCTGCGATAGGCTATATAAATTTTAATAAAAAATAAACATAATCTTCATTGACTAACCATAATGTGCGTGTTTTTCTACTGCATTTCTCCCGTCGCACAGGCTTTAACATTCATTTCACGTTAAGATTTTGCATTCGATACTGTCCAAGCTGCTCACTTCTCTGCAAGTTATTTACTTTTATTTTATTTTTTCTTTGTTAACACAAGTAATAATAATATTTGGCTCTGTGTACCATTTGCTGGTTGCCAAGAAAGTTTATATATGCAAAACAATGTAATGATGGTCAATGACTCCAACATCATTACTCATATAGTAAATTATTACGAAAGACAAACTCCGTGACGTCGAAATTTTACTACTAGATGTGCTCATTCTTTTAATGCAAACCAAAAATCATACGGAAAAACTTACGGTTTTAGTCATGTATTTTATATGTAATTATTTATATAACAACAAAATCTTTCAATAAATATAATTATCACCATATTATTTTTTCGATTTAAAAATACAAAAGTATATTGATTTAATAATAATATTTTCGCAACATAGACTAATTAAATTTAATGATTTAATGAAAGAATGTTAACAATGTATTAGTAGTATTAAACGAGTTGGGTTGTGGTAAGAGAAAGCAAAGGGATATCAGTGTAAATCTGAAGCGTAACAAGCAGATCAATTTGAAATCATATTTTTCGTTTAAGAGGATTATGATGATTCCAGTATTTATATCCTAGCAACAAGATGGGGTGACATATGAAAGGGAATGCACAAAGGGGTGGCCATGATAGAGGTTTACCTATTAATAATGAGGATGAATGCTGTCTGTTGTGCATATATGTATGGTTGATCTGCAATTTGCACGAATTTTGCAAAGTATTCGTGTCTGTATTGACCAGATAGATGTCTACTAATTGGATTAGTATAGATGAGAGTTTAAATACATGGGTGATGTGGTAACGTTCATACATTTCTATTGCTTTGAAGAAAATATATTTAGTAAACTGTCAATAAATATAATAAGTAACCACAGCAATGATTCGTTACATCTAATAATTAATAAATTGATCATATAAAGTCTTAGATCTTGAAAATAAAGAAATTAGAAGTGTGAATAAATTTTCTGGTTTAGAAGATCGACAAAGTGGAGATGTATTTGAGAAGTTAATGATAGTAAAGAGTCAGCTTCATATGGAACATTATTATGTACTCATGTGTGGTAATAATATCTTGATAAGTAGGCTTAATGTGCTCGTGGAATGAAACTTCCAGAAGAATGAAAATGCATTCTTAGTTTATTAAGAACAAGAAATGAGGAGAAAAGGATATCAATGTGTCACAATTTAGAAAGGGACCTGCAATAAAACTAAAGTGTCTTAATAAATATGGAATGAACGTCGGTGGGTGGTTTTGTGACGAGGATTGTCACATTACCGCCGGCAGTTGGTTACATTGCTGCCGCTGCTGCATCACCCAAACACCCAAACCCGAACACACCAAACATACGAGCCTCTCGCTCTCCCCACAACCCTGAAACGCTCGCTCTACGAATCTGTCTTTCTCTCTCCCACACTCACTCCGTATACAACCGAATAAAATGCAGGGAGACAGAACGTGCCCGCCGCCGTCAACCCCCCAAAACACCCCCTCAGACCGGAGGAGCTGCACACAATTTACTTTATGTGTGTATTAAACAGTTTTAATGTATTTTGTAACTAAGTTTATATTGTAAAGCGAGGGTGCCGCGAATATTAATGCCCCCCGTTCCATCCACCCATCAACCTCTCTCTCTTTCTCATTCTTGCTCTACGTTCATCTCCGTCTACCATGCATTATTCCCATCATCCTCTCCTTCTCTCACACGTATAAACGAACCTCTCTTGCAGCCGCCTCCAACCTAATTCACATCCTCCTCTCTTTCGCCTTTTCTTCTTTTATTATTATTTAGCAAAAACGAGATAATGCATTATTGTCAGGCCTGAAACATTGTTGCGAATCGCAATTTTACACATTACACCATAACGCGTAAATATTAAAAAAAACTCCTTTATTTCATATACAGTCTTTTATTTTCAGTAATTTAGCTCTTACGTCATAGAGCTATTACCACAACACAATGATGCGAACATATATAAATAAATAATATTCAGAAAAAATATAAAAAAATATGAAATTATTATATAATTTACAATTAAATATACAATAATTAATAGCAAACTAAATATATATTTCCATATATTAATACATTCAATCGATATTCATGGTTGACTTGATACACAAACTCATTAAAAGCATAATATTAAATATCAATATCAATTATTAAAAAAAACTTGAGTCTCATTTTTCATAGAATTTGTTTAATCAATAAACATGTCTTACTAATTATTCACAAATGCCAATTGCAATTATATACATGACATTTACGATTATTTGGAGAAAGATAGAAGCTTTTTTTTCAATACTGAATACAATAGATGTTATTATTGTCTTTGCATTTATTTCTATTTAGAATTAAATAAACTTCACAACAAAATACGTGTTTATATAATTGGACACTTCCCCATAAACACGTCTACATACAATATATTTAAGTATTGCGTTTCGCAGAATTTATTGACAATAATTAATTAATACGCATTCGCCATTTCTCAAAAAAGTTTTTATTCTCTTTGTTTTTAATATCAATTTTAGTATATTTAAAATTATATATGCTTTTTTCTTCTATTTCTTACTAATCTTTCTTAAGTTAAATTTTTAATTAAGTATTATCAAATAAGGCATAATCAAATAAAATTAAGATATGATTTTAATTTTGAGTAATGTTTATACAAATTTTAATGAAAAATTAAATAAACCTGCTTTCAATATTAAACAACAGTTTTTATTTAAATATTTCTTTGAAGTTGTTCTGTTTAATACCAAGGATTAAGCATTCTGATTTAAAGTTGTACGAATTTTTCTATGAATACAATTGCAATTTTATTGCAAATTGATCGCGCTGTTGGTTGTGGCTTATTGTCAACTGGAGGACCACTTGGAGTGGATAAAAGGTGGTCTCTCCCCTTGTCTAGGATTGCCGTCCAGGCAGGGGCTTTCAATTGCCTCGAAATTTGTATTGCGCCCAGGGCCCTCGGGTGCTTGAAGAGACTCCGGCACTGAGCACAATACGATTTTATCACTAAATGGCCTCTAAACTACAACGAAAAAAAAGTATAACAAACAATAATAACATACACACACACAAAAATTACACCTGTAATTCCGACAATAATCACCAGCATAAAAAAAAGCAGCGAAGGCAATTCGCTAAAACTAATTACAACTAAACTGTTGTTTCTCTGAACCATTTACTTTATGTTCTATTTGTGAATAATAATGTAAATAATCATCGATAAGACTCGTAGGCTTTTGTTTTGTATTTACGATAATAACGCGTTTTAAAGGCAGAAAATGGACACCATTTATATAGCCGTGGATATGTCATCAAGTCTCTGTGCCGTTATCTCCTGCATTATTTTCTATTACATTCAGACTTAGTTTTGTAACATTTTAAAAATACCTTTTATACTTCAGTACTTCGCTAAAGTCCAGTGTTCTTCGGTATAATAACACAGTTTTACTTGAAACAAAAGTAAAAGCGCATCCATGCAGGAATTAATAACAATATATTTAATATTAATTCCATAGTTTTAAACCAACTTTTTACCAAAAGTAATATGTAACTACAAAGTACAAGTTAAATATCAAACTGTTTCTTTTCCTTATAGAAAAAGCAATAGCTGTAAAAAAGGTACAAACCAAACATTAGTTCGAACATTAACTTAGAAAGCCATTTTAATCTTAACGGCAGCCATTTAGAGTTGATTACCGCTCGTTTCATATATATTTATTTATTTCATGCTAATTTTTTTTTCCTGTTATTCAATTCATAATTCATTTCGTACACGATAAAATGAAAAGTTTTCATTTGTGCAGACAATATATGTACGCAGCGGAATACGGGAAATTGTAATTTACTAGAAACTCGGCATTATGCGTCACGTATACTAATAACATTGATTAAGTGTAATTTTATATACGAGAGTAATACAATAAAACAACGGCAAAATAACAAAAATGGGCGAACGGACAAGAAAGAATATGATTATTAGAAACTCTAAATGGAATACACATATATACACGTTGTACGTGCATATTATTATTATATACCTTCTTTTTTTTCTAGTTCGTAATGAAAGTTCGCAATTATTTGAATAACAGTACAAAATAACAACAACAAAACATTCAAAACAAAAAACTATACGAATGCGAGTAATGAAATTCGTTAATTATTTTAATAAACACGGCCGTTGCCTTATCGTGTTCTTAGCAATGTACAAACGCGATATCGCCCGGACTTATATAACTACACATCAATTGTGCTTGTATAAACGGTTCCTAATCTTAATTGTAGTTAATAAAAGTATGAATGCAAAGAAATGACATTTATAGTTGCAAATATTTGCTTTTACAGTGTAACAATAATATTTTCACGTTCACTTTACCACAAGATTTTGCTATAATAAATATTACGAATTAATTGTTATACATGTTTTTGTTATTTTCTAAAAACTAATGGAATTTATAATAAATTTACTGTTATTTTTATAAGCTTAATTTTTTGGGAAGAAGCATAATAGTAATCAAGTAGCAAAGAGAACACGGCACAATGTAACGAAGCATAGAAAGAAAATTGCAGGTTACACGGATGTCCAAATATATCTAATTTCAAGACGGAAACGATCGAAACCCTCTCTTTCACAAATATATATATATAACCATCATTTTTTTCAGTCGAAACTTTCAATAATTACGATTATTATAGGCGCAGGTGGTACATATAAAAAAAGGAGCACAGACTCGCCGTTACAATACACGCTAATGATAATGCACAAATAGTTATATATCTTGTAGTTGGTAATCTGGGAACTTTAAGAACAATGAACGCGCGCAAAAGGGAAGTATTTCCCGGATATTTTCTATTAAATATCATTATTTTCTTTAGCAAGATTTCGAAATGTTCATCTTTTCCCCCCTCAGAGAAGCGAATGCGTAATATAATATAAATAAGCAAATAAATCGCGAATTTCCTCTCAAGAATTTCATTTTAATATTATTTAGTGGAAAAAGTTTGCTCGGGAAAACTTTCCGAAAGGAAGCCCCCCACTAGTTCCGAGACTCGAATTTAATTATATTTTATACAAAATATAATAATTTATAAGCGACTTCGTCGTTAACGAGATTAAATGTATACGGAGAGAGAAACTGGAGTAAACGTCGAGAGCAAATATTTTCGTCGGAGATGTAAAAAAAAACAATAAAATTATATTCTTTAAAGATTTATTGGATAAATCGAATGGATAAAATCCATTGTTCGTTAGTGTTACGAATGAAAACTGTATCGTCCCAAAAATAAAGCGCGTGTTTTTGTTTTCAGCGGAGCAGGAGCGTTCAACTCGAGATTAAATTTAGAGAAAGAGGAGGAAATAAATAAAAACAAAAAGTAAACAGAGTGCATGTCAGAAGAATGAAATTTGGAGCAAAATACACAAATCATCTTTCCGGATTTAATCTGTGCTGCTGCTGTATAGCCGGGATTCAGTGAGTATTCGCCTCGCGTATTCTCATCTTCTAAATATCGTTTAAACAGTGATTAATTCATTACGGTCAAGTGCTCCCATCATAAATATTATCCAAATATCATTCAGGCTAATGACCCCAATCTTTTTTATGCTTCATTTTCATCATATCACAAGTATTTAAAAACAAACGGAACGTCAACTAAGTCCACTTCAAAGTTAGAATAGGGCTTTGAATAAATTCCCAATAATTCTTGTAGGGAAAGCTTTGGGTTGTAACGTTTAAAAAATCATTTACATTAAAGCGATATAAATTTCAAGTGGGAAAAAAATCGTTTCGAAGAAGAAAGGAATTAATTTATCATTTCATAAATTTACACTTTATAAAGAACTAATCTTTCCTCTACCGGGATCTCACGTAAAGATTTTACTTGGCAAGTTAATAAAAGGAGGCAACAGTATGTTTTTCTTTGATGTCTCGGGAATATTATTAAATACGTTATACGTTTTATTGACAAATTTCTGAATACATTTTAAAATTATATTCGATATTTCAAAATTATGATCGATTACATAAATATTTTTTATTTGAAAATTATTTTTCGTAATGTTCACTAATATATCTATATTTTATTAATAATTTTTGGTATTTTTAAAGTAATGCCTGTAATATTACACAATTATGGTTTTTTTTTAAGTATATAATCAAAATTAATTAATTCATTTACTATTTACATTATACGACTTTACGATTAAATAATCAGATTTATCTAATATAAAATTTTGTAGTGTATAACTTAGTACTATGAAATTATTATTTTTTTTATATTTATTCAAATTAATATTATTAATTTAAATCAAATGCACATTTGTTTCGTACTGTGTTATGTAGCATTAATATAAAATTTACATTTGCATAAGTTGATTTTTTTCCTTTTAAATAAAAATGTACGTTCTCATACACAAATGTGTTTTGTTAAAATACAATTTATTAATATTAATTTTCTATATTATTATATACTTCCTTCTGATTATTTCATATTTTTTCGGTTTTTATCAAATAGTGAAACTTTTAATTTTGTTACTGTATTTTATATTAGGATTGAAATTTTCTTGAAATACAAATACTATTTCATTAATTTGGGTTTAAGCAAAGAACATATAGAGCTTTTGGACGATAATCTGAGCGAGTGTTATCTGTATATTGAAATGTTTTGATTATGGTAACTTCCTCAAATAACTGTTTGTTGGGGGGCACAAGGAAGAATTTAGGAAATGTCGTTCGGATACGAAACGATGCGATGGGAGAGATAAATGCAAGCGCGTCGAGTAGGAATTCGATGCAGAGTTAATTCGTGAATGGGGAAGGCGGCCCCCCTCATTGTATCATTGAATCGGTGGCAAGTTTCGAAAGTTATTGAGATTTAGTGCGGTACCACCGTGGGGGAGAGGATACGAGGGGGTCAAAACCTCTAGAAGTAATGCGATTGCCGCACAAATTCACTCCTTGTATATATGTATATTCTATATATGCATGTGGCCAAAAAAGAAGCACACTTGGTTTCGATGAGATGCACCATCTGGCTCTCTTTTTGTATATGTTATATGATTTCGTTATGATTTATGTTTTCGGACTTACCCTTTCTTCTTCACGGATCATCTCTGCGATGCCTGGCTTGATCTCGAGATCATCAGTGGCATGGGAGATCTGGGGCTGCGGCGGAAGAGCTGACATGGTGAGGGGCAGCGGTTCCGTGGAACCGGAAACCGGAAGCGGTGTCGCGGAAGTCGCGGGAGACATCTCCACGGACGGTGGAGGGTCTGGCATCTCTGTGCTCGCGCTTTCTGCTGGACTGCTGAGGCTGCTCCTCTCTCCAGAGGGACGACGCCGTTTCTTGGCCCTGCTGTGCTGCGGTGTTTGCTGCTGCTGGTTATTGTTATCCACTTGGGCAGGTTCCCTGCTTTCCCATTCTGGGTTCGTGGTTGGCTTCGCCGTGGTCCTGGTGATCTCACCGGCGGCACCAACGACGTCCTGCTCGCCGTTAACGTCGGCCAGACCACGGATCTTCAGGGATTCAGCGACCTTCAGCAGAGGGCCAATTTGCTCTTGGGAGACATTGATTTCACCTTTGTACATAAACTCGACGGCAGCCTTCAGCTCTGGCCATTTGATGTCCCTCATTATAACAATGGGATGCTGACAGGGGTTTTCGAAGAAGAGGGATTGGAAATACGGGCTGCACGCCGACAGGACCATCTTGTGGGCCTTGACGGAGTGGCCATCGCACGCCAAAGTCACGTCGACGAAGGACTCACTCTGCAGGAGCTGATCGAAGACGTTGGTCAGGTTACTCTGGTAGTTGTTCCAGCGCAGGCAGAACTGCTGCGGTGATCCCGACACGTGCTGCATTCTGAGGTCCTTAAAATCCAAGAAAAACAAAAAGGTGAACTTCACAACCCGCACAACATCAGTACTAAGATGAGAACGCGTAAGAACTTTCGGGGAGGAGGTGTCGAAGACGGTGGTGGTAAACAGTTACAACATCAACAACAAAACAGTACAAAACACATCAACAATAACAACAGTCTATGCGTGTATTTGTTCTTGTTGCGCCTAGTGGCTGTAGTCCGATCGGGGTCGGAAGAGTTGGCGCGCGCGGCGCGAGGAGCACGTGGGAGTTCGATGGGGAATCGGCCGATCGCACGGCACGTATGTAACAACAACAAACGTAGCGCAGTAGCAGACGTGCCTATGTAACGTCGGTCGCGTCTGATGCGATACTAACTGTGGCATGCGGCAGGAGGGCCGAAACTGCCGCCTCCCGCGCACGCCTTATTCCCCTCCAGAACCATCGGAGACCGCCTTCGCACACCCCACCCATCCACCCACTATCCACATGCTGGACGAAACACCCAAATCCATCAACACCACCTATGATCCGCCTAGGCGCCACGTGACCGACCAACCGACCGAACGTACGACCGCGCAAAAAATTCCAACGACCAACATTATTTGTTGCGCGAAAAAGGACAATCCTAGCAACCACACACATCATGAACATCATCATCATCCTCATCATCATTGTCATGTACACACATTCATGACGCAGATAGAGAGAGAGAGAGAAAGTGGGCGGATGGCAAGGAGAGTATAGAGTGCGAGAGAGACTGCGATATTTATTATAAACAAATGGCACGCCGCCGGCCGCCATTTTGTCTATTCGCCGGCCGCGCGCCTCGACAATATGCCCGCATCCGACGCCAATAACAACTAATTCCCTTCATTTCAACCCCATTTCATCCTCAGACCATCAAAATCCCACAAGAAACGACCGTTAATTATATTAACGTGCACTAATAAATCAATAAGCATACAATTCATTGCAAATCATATTTAAATTACACATTTTCTTTACAATATTCTAAAAATTATAGACCACATTAATATTAAAGATGAATTAAATATATAGAAAAATCCTAACTAATATATAAAATATAACTAAGACTTAGTTATATATTCTAAATTCAACATCGTTTAATCAAAGCAAAATTCATATTTAAATTCAATGTTTTCTTTCTCTAAACGTAAATAATTTTCGCTAAGGTTAAATCAAATACCTGTTAAATAAATAGAAGTTTTAGCAAAATCATATCAAAATAAAATAATATATTTATAAAATTTCCAAAGAAAGAGAGAAATGATTAAAAAAATCAACGATAAAAAATACTTAAATCGTTTTTTATGGAGTTTTCAAATTGATTCAAAATAAAATAAAAACATTTTTTAAGAAAAATTGATTTTGTATTGTTTTAAATCATATTAAAAGTTATTTACTTCCTATCTCGAAACTCGAAACATCCGTTAATATGAATTTCTTCGCTGAAAACCAATTTCATTTATTCATTTGAAGAAATATTTATATTGAAAAAAGTAAAACGTAATTAAAATAAAAAATTGAATTTAGATTATTGAAAATATATTTATGTTTCAATTGTTGAAGCGATAAAATAATTCAATTTTTTATTATGTTTATTGAAAGTATATTATTGTTATATGTAATATATAAAAAGTAAGCAATAGCTATATTTCGAATAATTCTAATGAAACTAAAAATAATTAGTGAAATAATTTGGGCCAATAGAATATCTACCTTTTTATGTTGCTTTGTGTTATTTTCTAACTTATTAAATATAAATAAAGACTTTCACCGTATTGAAGTTCCGACGCGACGAGCTACTGAAATCGTTCATTTACCATTTCGTTTCCATAAGTAATACTTTTATCAAATGTTTACATATTTTAAACAAAAATAAATTTAAAAAGAATGAAAAAAAAAACTTTAGTAATATCATCAAAATTAAAATATTTTCAACATAAAATAAAATAGTGAATCCAAAAAAGTTATAAACCATAAAAATATTTCAAATTTTAATCAGAATACAAACTCAAAAACTACTTATAATTCTTGTTCACTTGTTAGTTTTGATATCCATAGATTATGGTTACTTTTATCAAATAAGTTATAGCGTTTATCTTTTACAGGAAACAAGGTCTACTGTAACAGAATATACGCAGATGGACTTATCCATTCAAAATTCATACAAAAATATATAGTTACAATAAACTTATTTCGAGAATCAGTATTTATTGAATAATAATCTATTATTTAAAGAATATTTTATATTTACATTTACTTCTTTATGAATTTATTGAGAATTCAAGATTGTTTCATTCATTTAAATTACATTTAATGAAAAATAATAATTATAAATTAAATTTATTTAAATTACCTTCATCTATAAATAATATACAATATAATATTGAATACAAAATATAATATATACAAGTTTTGTTAAGTATACATATATCGAATAATTTTAGTTTCAGTTAGTTTATTGAAACAAATAATAATTAAAAGTGAATAAAGAATAAAAACTTATTTAATTCATCAAGGAGAATGTTCTTTGATCGAAGAACGAGAAAAAAATATGAACGCATTGCAAACAAGTACTTCCACAAATGTGGAATCGTTATGCCGGCGGTAAACATATTTCTGCAAACTTTTGTTCACTATATAATAAATTTCTAACAAAATGATGTAGTTTATAAGCGGATGCAGTATGTTACTAGCAATAATCACTTTCATAACATTAAATGAAAAAAATGGAATAATGAATGAAAATATTTTTTGCGATATTAACTGTTAATTATACAGGTAAAATGATCATGCAGGTTGAGGAAACAATACAAATAAACGCATTTGTATTTATTTCTGCAATTGAATAGAAATACTTCCTTTGTTATATAATATCTATTTATCGTTGCTTTTAGATTACAATTGTCCCCAATTGTGAATTATATAAACACCTTACATATTATTAAGTATAAAGATATTTTTAACATTATTTTTTTTATAAAAATTGTTTACATTCTTATAAGTATGAATTAAAGTAAACATATGGTACGTAGTTTAATTAATAGTCATACTTTTATATTCAGTGCGGAATTGCATTGTTAATTTCAATCGCAAATCACTCATACGCAATGCACAGACACCTTTTAGTGAATATAATTGTCATTTCTTACTCATATTATAGAAATGCAAGTATACATTGTAAATATCTGTTTTGTATTTAATCTATTCATTCGCCATAAATCTGCGTGTTAAAAGTAAATTATAACATCAATAAATATATTTATATATATTCAGAGGATAATTTTATGTGTCTTTAATATTTAAATACAATAGATCTAAAATAGAAATGAAAATTAATAATATAATTTAATCACATCGTATTTTTTGTCAAGTAACTACTATATAAGTACTATAGATAATTAAGAAGAAAAATTAATATTTTTCTTGCTGTAATCAATAGATTCACATAATTCAATATTTAAAATTAGAAGTTCAAATATAAAAATACAGCAATATCTCGCATACTGGGAGTAATAGATTCCACCACTAAAAAAATAACCGCACAAAAGGAGGTTATTTTTTAATTATAAAATAATTTCTTTCAAAATTACTATTATGAATCCGGACTAACGGAAACAAAAGAAGTACTTTTCGAAAATACCAAGATTTATATTATTTTTAATGAAGAAGAAAACAAAATAATATTTAATTTTATAACATTAAAGAAATTACTTAAAAAAGAAAAATATTGGTTTTAGTGGACAAAAATATATCATTGCTTTATTTTTTTATTAATTATTTATATTTTAATTATTAATTTATTGAAAAATAATTTAAATTCATTATATTTTACTGATTTGTAAATAATCTAGGAAATGTATAGTAACATCATTTTATATATTTAGAGAAAGCCAATGATGTCTTATCTTAAATAAATTAGTTTATGTGGGTTATCAAAGGAAATGCGTCCAAAATGAAAAAAAAACTTTAGATTATAAAACTAATTAAATTGTACTATATTTTTTTATTATGAAATATAATTAAAAAATGATAAGAATTAAATGATATATGAGAACAAATATTACATGTTTCCAAAGAAAAAACACTCTCAATATATTATATATAACTGCTTATTAATAATGTTTATAGCTATATCATTTCAATTAATGTGATTCAGTCCAATGTTGTAAACATGCAAATATCAGTTACATTCATTAAAAATGTCTATATTTATTAGAAATCATTTACAAAATTTAATGTAATTTAATTTAATACATTTTTGGAGATATTTTTTGTTATTGTTCTGTGATCGATTTATGTGAATTCCAAATAAATAAAATATTATTTATTTATTTTTTTGCTTAAATTACAATATTTTTCGAACTATAATACCTTATAGAATTAGATTTGGAATTTTGAGCGACTAGTGATCAAATTTTTATATAATAATACATTTAATGACAAAAAAGACGGCTGAATTTTAAATATCTTTTTCATAGATTAAAAAAATAAATAACCGTTTTTAATTGTCTAATTTGGTGTGCGTCTTATAGTCCAAAAATATAATAGTTTAAACATAATTAAAGAAGTTCAAACAATGATTTCCCCATAATTATACTTATGATCCATAATTTGATAATTATCTATACTATCTAGGGTTTTTAAAACCCGGTTATTTCAAGAAATTTATAAAATTCGACTTAAAATAAAAAAATAAAAGAATTATTTGATTAAAAAAAATCATTTTGACACAAAATCGCATCAACGGAAGACAGCATAAACTCAAGTAATGGAGCGTTGACAGATATAATAGCCTTTTTGTCTAATATAATTTTTGTTTGCTGATGCAAAAGAAGAAAGAAATCTAATAAAATATATTTACGAACTTCACCATATGTGCGTAGGAAACAAGTGTATTCGTCCAGTTCTCCATTAGAAAGAAATTTTGTAACAACGAAAGAAACCGTCTGATACTAGTAATGAATGCAATGTTTTGTGCACGTAGCAAATGAGAGAATATTGTCTATTTCTGCAAATTTTATATCTAAAATAAGGATCTGTTTGAAGAATAGATCTATATACATTCCTTCCTTTTTAAAATCATATTTTCTGAGAAAAATGAGAAATAAAATAATTCCGTGTTGAATGAAAGAATGTTGTTATTTTCGTTGCAAAATATAAATATGTATTATTAATATAGACGTAGCAAACACGTACGACCATCTGGATCAAAGTTGTAAATTCAATCCAACATAATTGAGAATATGAGGCGCCGAAAGCCCGAGTCGTTAAAAATAGGAAATTATGTGATCGCGTAGATTTTGTTATGGTTTTAGAGAAATTCATTAAGGATTTTACGGCCGAAACCGAAATATACGAATACAAGCGATATACATTTAACGCAAGTTAAAACACAAAAGCGTTACGTCTCATGATCAACATTTTCCTTTGATTAATAATAAACTTAAACAATTAATAACTCTAGTTCAATACTGAGTAGCGTTTGCATATTTAACGAAACAATTCCGATGATAAATGATCAGACATTTCCATTGACGGGTAATTGTATTTGCATAGTTATTTTGTTGTTGCCAACAAAACGAACGGAATCGATGGGGTAAAAATCCTGTTGTTGAGGAGTCACAAGCACTTGCTATTCATAGGAAATTAAATTGAATCGACTGTTAATAAAAATTATTTTCCTTATAAATATTCCATTTTCGTATAAAACAATTAAATGAAAAAAACAGGTCATTATTTCGAAGGAATTGTAAATGTACTGTCTTTCTTCCTCGTTCTTTGCTTTCTTTTCTTTCAATGCATATTCGATTTATACACAATAAAAAAAACTTAATGTTATTCTTACAAAAAAATAATAAAAGTATGTCGGCCATTATTTCATTGTATTAACGTATAATAGGCAACAAAACGCAACAAATAAAAACATTGGAAAAATATAGTATTCTTATTATTATCAACATCATGGCGGCATTGTTTCAATCAAATTGCAATTCGCATACCGGTTTTTCGTACGTTTATTGCGTCAGAAGATTTTATTCGTGAATTTAACGCATTTACGGAAGGCAGAAAAATACGAACAAGGTCGAATCAAAAAGTGGGAGTTTTTAGCTTATATTTTATCAGTCAGTAAATAAACTAAATCATTAAATATTTATTTTAATAAGCATATTATAAGTATTATAGAATGATAAATATAAAAATAGAATGAATAAAGTTATAGAAAAATGGCCGCAGTCATTTCGTAATAAAATAAATGAGAAAAATAATGTGTTTCTTTGTAGATTAGAAAATAATATTAAGAATAATATAATGAACTAATACTAATAAATATTATATAGAGCGAAAATCTATACTAAAGTTATTACTGTGGCAAATAAAGTCAATCTTCAATCTAAATTCTTAATACAAGTCAATTGTATATAAAGTAAGTTATACATGAAAATTGATGGTGTTATAAAAATGCATACGTAACTTTGTGAAGTTAAATATATAATTTAAATGTTAATTATAATATTTTAAATAAAATAAAACGTTATGATAAACATAAACAGCATAAAACAGACTTGACTGTATAAAGATGTATAAGAAAAAAATGTGTACTAATTTTGTATTTTTTTTAAATTTTGAAATTTGTTTTGAAATTTTCAAACCGTACTATTGTGACTAAACGAGGTATTTCTATATTAAATTTGTCAATAAATCGTTAATACAATATTTCAATTGAGTAAAATTCGTTATTTCTACTGGTTTAAAAAATAGGTTTTGCTTATAATGTCTTGAATTAAGATTTATTTTTACGTGGTAAATTAAGTCGTAAGTGCAACAAGGGGACAATAGATATCGAATGTTATAGAACAATGGAAAGAAAGTCTTCACAAAGCGTTTAGAGAAAACTTGTATACCGTCGCAAGCTACTAAAATTCAATAAACGAACTGCACGTTTGTTACGTTTACATAAAGCATTTACCGTTAAACTACTACTACAATGTTACTTTCTTATGAGAACCCTATTGCAATACAAAAAAAATACAATAAGATGGTCTATTGACAAAAATAAATGATTATTTTATTACAATTTATATCCACAAATTATGTGACTAAAATTGAAAATGAAAAAACAAGAAGTCTTTCAACTAAAGCATTTTTTTTTAAAGATTTTTGTATAATATTGTCGTTGTTTATATACGAATTTTAGTGCAGTAATCTTAGTTTCATAGACATTTTCTTTCAGTAGATTGTAGAAATTAAGACAATTCTTATATCATAGTATAAAAAATGAAATATATTGAGTGGAAAGATCTAGTAGCGCATAAAAATATATTTGACTTTATTTTTCATATTACTTTAATATGAATGAATGGAAAATACAAATATTTGATTATAATATTAGTATAGTAAATGCGCATATCAATAAACACTTATTAATAGAAAACAAAATTCAATAGAATTTCATATAAGTAGCAGTAAGAGAAAGGTTTAATTTAAAGAATATTTTATTACATCTACCTAATGTATATGAAATTACTTTTAACATTGTCGTTAATCGCTGATGTACGTTGCATCTTTTAATGCAATTAAAGTACTATGATTTGTATTATGTTTATAGTGCATAGATGTAGACACGATTATATTATTTCGTTATACATCTAACACATGGGTGTAAATGGACTATGCACACTTCTTGCAAGTCGAGCCGAGGCGGGTTGAACAGGTGTGCGAGACCCTCGTAATATAATAAACCTGGTTACAGCATATGCTAAATAAAGCAATAAATTCATATACATGTTTGTTAAATTTAAAGCTTGTTCTTTGACTTCATGTAATCGAAGCCATAGTCTAATGTACGGATATATCTATGATAAAATTTATAACCGTGATGATACAACGGAGTTTAAATATTTTTATTTCTGCTTTTGCCTTTCTTTTATAACAATATGATCATCTTAGCAAGATGGACAAATATATTGCATCTATTGTACAAAATTGATCTAATAGTTTTGGTACTGCCTGAAACAATAACCATTTGACTGATAATAACGCAATAACTCGTATAGTCAGGTTAATCAGTTCCACCAATATCACGAACTGTTTAAAATCTAAATCTGTGAATAAACTAAATACATACAACAAAGGACTTGAGTGCATTTGATCATCAATGAATTTTTTATTTACTTTGTTCAATTAAAATTCAGTTTGTTTTGAAAATGTTATAGCCGGACTATAGTGATTCCGGATTGATTGAAGCCGGACTATGCGAGATATTGTTGTACAGTGTGCGGCAGAAATAACTCCCTCATTTCAAAGAGCGAATTGAAAACAAAAGGTACAGTGTATTACCAAAATTTTTTGTTTCCTAAATGTAGATATAAAATAGTTTGTTTTGCTTTAAGTTTTAAAAATTATATCGCACAAATGTTATCATAATAGTATCATATGCCACATTGATTTTTCGAAATGTGGGAGTTATTTCTGACGACAGGTTGAAAAAAACTACAGCCTTCTGCACGATAATAATAGAATTAAATAGATGCAAATATTGAACTAAAAAAAAGGAATATCATAACTTCAACACGAAAATAAAACAACAATAAAAAGATCTGTTGTTGATACGTGTGACAAATTGAATGTCAGCAATGTAGATAAGTATAATTTAAAATGAGAAAAAATAATGTTGGCATCTCTTTTCAATGAAAGGGGAAGGCGCATTGACGATGTGGCGCCAACCGAAGAGAGATTTAGAGGTACGATAAAAAAACTTAAACAAAGCGCGAACGAAAAAAAAAAGGAAAACAATTGTCGCTCGACATTTATTCTACACCTTTTCACAATTCGTTCCTCGACGTATAAATCAATGTCATAAGCACGGCAAAAGACTTGAATCTATCGATGAAAGAAAGGTGTTGTGGTTCTTTCAACGTCAACAAAAAAGGTAAACAAATCGGAGAAAAAATACACCCGTTCCGACGTTGTGAATGTGAGCCATTCATAAAAAGACGTAGTATCTTTGTAGTAAACTTGTATTTATGAATGATTTTAGATGATGCAAAAACATGATTTAGTGGTGTCCATTGTATATTATTTGTTATATTTGTACAGCAATAACTCGCATAATAAAACTGCGACAAATCCTGTTTCAAAACAAACTTAAAATTTAGTTTTTTGAGCAAAATATATTTTTTATAGTCCTTTTTATTCACTACTGTTCTATAATAAAAATATTCAGTAAATGATCTGACGGTCCACAAGATTTTAATTGGACATCACCCATTGGCGATTATCCTTTATTTATTAGTTATTTGTTGAATCTCAGGGGTAGATCCAGTGGCTTGTGTCGCTTCAGTCGCTGTGTTGTTAGGCTATTTTCCAGAAGATTGACAGCTAATATGTTTGGATGTTTGTCTAGTCCATTTTGGTATTGGCTACTGTTTTTCGTAATTGTTTCATCTACTCTTTTCATTTGAAGGTCCTCATGAATTCTCCTGTTCGTAATATACATACCATGGATCCTTCTTGGGATCTTCTACTGGAATCTTTGTATGATTCCAATATTAGATCTGCTGTTGACTCCCCATTCCGTAAGTCCAGACAGGTTTTAAAATTACTTTATAGATCAACAACTTGTTTTCTTTCGAAATTGGCGAGTCTTCCCGTAATAGCCAGTACAGTTTCCTGAACTTAATTTCGAGTTGTTCTCTTTTTGCTTGGATGTGATCCTTCCAGGTCAATCTTTTATCCAAATAAATTTAAAAAATAATAATTAACGTTTTTGATACAGTCAAGTGTCTTTTTTTGTGTTTTTTTTTCTATTTTTTTTAGTTCCTGGGTAATAAGTAAACGTCCTGTTACAACCTTTTTTTAGTATTATCATGAGTACGCATAATTGATAATTTACTTGAGTTAATCTATAACTATGTTTTACGTTGATGATGTAATTTATTTATATCAATTAGTAATTATTTCCATTAACTATAAATGACAATCGAGTGTAAACAATAATAAACATCGATTGTTGAAAGCATTTTAAACTGATGTGTGTTGAAACTTGAAGCCTCGATTGTTGTATTTTTTTGTATTGTTTTATTATTGCAGTGATTGATTGATATTTATTAATTTCTGGTGTTATTGTATTTTATTTGTGAGCATCGGATAAATATTATTAAACGGGAAACAATATAAAAGTCGCAGCCATTAAAAGCACGTGCAAAACATTATTAAATGGATTCCTGCCACTTTCGGTAGATTC